>NC_069715.1:20980975-21258475 GCF_027358585.1 Pangasianodon hypophthalmus | reverse complement strand
CCTCACACCTCTGAGTTTGGGGGTTTAAATCCTGCCCTTGTACTGTGTGAGCTGAGCTTGCATGTTCTCCCCATGCTTCAGCTGTTTCCTCAGGGTACTCCAGTTTCCTCCTCCAGTCCAAAAACATGCATTGTAGGCTGATTGGCATTTCCAAATTGTCCATGGTAGGTGTGTGTGTGAGTGTGTGTGTGATTGTGCCCTGCAATGGGTTGGTACCCCATCCAGAGTGTCCCCTGCCTTGTGCCCTGAGCTCCATGGTATAGGCTCCAGACTCCCCTGCAATCCTGTGTAGGATAAGCAGTATGGAAAATGGATGGAGGGGTAATCTTCAAAGTTTGGAAATTGGAAAGCCACAAGAAAGTAAAATCATCTTCAAGATGGCATTCATCTCCCCCCTGACTATCCTCCTGTCAGTCTGTCTGTCTGCCATTTACAAAAATTGTCACTTTTCTCAATATGTAACGTGAATTAATTTTCTCACTGACAAATAAATGGGAAGAGAATTAATTTAGAATGTCTTTCCACAGCTGTCAAGATGGTTCCAACAAAAAGTCACAAAGCATTCTATGTATTTCCATACCAAGATAATCAAACTGTGGCTAAATGTAAGATTTCATGATGCACTGAATTATTTACTAAAGAATCCTAATCAAATGGATGAATGTTGAGTAAAATGTGACTTTATGAAGCTGAGAATCTATCTATCTATCTATCTATCTATCTATCTATCTATCTATCTATCTGTGTGTGTGTGTGTGTGTGTGTAAGACTGCTGTGTTGATATGTCAGGTAGAGGAACCCATCAGCAGGGTTTGACCCACCTGTATCTGGATTAGCGTGTTAAACTCCTCCCTCTCACCTCAGCAGTTAAATAGGCCTGAAGCTTCAGTGTCAGCACTGCTCTCTCTACATCTCTCTCTCTCTATCTGTTTCTTTCTTTATTCCTAATTTTGCCATTTTCGTTCACCTCTCATTGTGTGAGTTCTGTTCTTATTTTGGGAGTCCTGGTTGAATTTAAAGCATGGAGCTGCAGGACTTTTGTTCAAGTGACAACTTCCAATTCCTTAATCAACAAAACAGGTATGTTGTTGATATAATCACATGTAATAGGTGTACGCACTTGAGTCATTTGATTTCCTGGGCAAATATTTACCCTACGTTTCAGTCTATGAAATACTTTTGTATGTTATCTTATTCAACAGTAACTGTTACGTACTGTATACTAATAGTTACATGAAATTGTCTGATGGTGTGAAAAGTACTTGTGAACTGCTATAAACTTCATTTAAATATCATTACCACAATAAACCTGAGCTAAAACTTTTGCAGTAAATTTCTTAAATGTGCATCTTATTCAATTTTTAATTCACTAGACATGAAACTTTAATATTTGTAGTATAGTGCTGTGAAACTGAAAATGTATATTACCTGAAATATAGTCGATTTTGTCACCTTGTGTGAAGAAGAAGAGGTAATGGGAAAATGTCAAACTTTAACCTGTTCTATGTCATTGCTGTCATATTTTAGTTATATTTTAACTTTCTAGTACATTTTGTAATATTATTTATACAAATATGTTTAGATAAAAAAAAAAACATAATAACAATCTCTGATAATAACAATATCAAGCAATCAGGGATGAATGAACTGCCACCTGTCATAACCAGTTACTGTAGTACAGAATAAAAATAAATAAAATAAAACTTTGATGTCTAAAATAAATTAAATATCAGAAAGATAGCTGACTATGGAAATAGCACCTGTTAACTAAAAATATATAGTTACATTATTCCTGTGTATTTGTGTTCATTTCATTTGCCAACATATTAATAATAGTTTCATTAATCCAAGCCTTTTTTAAACCCTTAAAAAAGTAAAAGAAGCAGATGAATAGAGATTCTTTAATGGTGCTATAGGTAGACAGACAGGTAGCGTAAACAGATGGATAGAGTAATAAGCAACAAGACAGTTAGAGACATGCAGACGGACAGATGAGCAGACAGAGAGATGAGTAGATAGAAAGACAAACAGATAGACAACTGGACAATCAGACAGATAGATAGACAGATGGAAAGATAGATAGACATACAGAAAGAGAATATAAACAAGCAGACATACAATTAAAACAGAGAAAAAAAATTAGAGACAGAAAATCATAAGGAAATTGTCAGGATTATCAACATTATCTTCAAAAAAAAGTATGTACAACAGAAAATACACTGTGATTGCACTTAGCACTTAGCACTTGAATGCTCAGCTAACATCCATGGGCTCTGCCATACAGAGAAAAGTCCCAACACAGAACATTTCTTTTTCCTAAGTTGTGAAAACCACAACAGTGAGCCAATCATGCAGAATCTTTTTATAACACAACGATTTTCATTGGTGTGTTTCGTTCACAGCCTCTTGGAACCCTCGTCTTCTGATGACCCTCCTTCTCCACAAGAGCCAACCATTAAATCAGACTCACCAAATTTTACACCATTCAGCCTGAGCAGCACATCAGAGAGCAGCAGTTACAGTGTCTTTTCCCAATCTCTCAATCCTGCCCACTTCACTGCTCAAGACAATGAAGAGCTACAGCTACAGCCTCAGACAGACTCCATCCTAAACCGAGACTATGTCCCCTCGCTTAGCCATGGGCCCAAACGCCTATGCCTGGTGTGTGGAGACTTTGCATCCGGGTACCATTATGGTGTGGCATCCTGCGAAGCCTGCAAGGCCTTTTTTAAGAGAACCATTCAAGGTAATATTGAGCTTTTAATCCTGAGTTTTCCCTCCCAGTTTCACAATCTTAACATGAGGAAATTAAACAGATCCAATCTCTCCAATCAGAGAGACAGATACATAGTTCGACTAACAGAAATATAGAATAGACAAAAAGATGGAAGTTTACATACTGACAATGGCTGATGAATAGATAGACTGGGTATTTTTAAATAAATATTACAGTTAAAATCTAATGAGATGGCCTGGGGCAGAACAGGAGGGTTTGACACACATCTCAAAACAGTTCTTAATTAATTCAATGACAATATCTAACTTAATTGGTGCATTAGCCAGCATGATGACTAGCTAGGATTGATTTTCGTGTGAAAACCCAATATGCTGTTATGATCACACAAGTGTCCCATTTGCACACTTTTCCACCCTAATATCTGATCTCCATCTTTCTAACAATCAATAAAAACACTGCTGTTGGCAAACTAACATCTAAATCTCCACAAACATAGATGCGTGCCTGAGAAAATGCCATAATTGGCCACTGAAGACTTAATACTGCATAAGGGAATTATCAATATATTGATTTAAAATGTTGCAGCTGGAGAGCAGACGCCTTAATCCTGTTTTTGTCCTCTTTTAAGCAAAACCCACTGATTAAAGTAAAAAAAAAAAAACAACTAATCCTTTATGTGTGAGAACATTATTTGGTGATACACACTCATCAATAGTCTATTAAGTGCCATTTTGTCTTAAAAGCCCGAGAATCATGTATAAACACACACTGCCTGTCATCAAAAATGAATTTGAAGATAAAACACTGTTACAGAGAGCTGTGTAATACACACAATGCACTGTTAGAAAGAAAGAAAAAACTCTGTACACTGTAGAATGAACTCTACATGTACATGTTTGTTCCCCAAGGTAAAAAAAGTAAAGTACTTTTAGTATAAATGTAAAAGTACTTTTAGTATAAATGTAAAAATAAATAATTTTTTTACCTTGGGGAACAAACATGTAGAGTTTGTACTATTTTTTTAGTACAATCTTTGTTACAGATTTTTATTTTATGACTTCTACATTATTGATTCAGTACAAAAACTTTTTAGATTTCCAAACATTAGTTTTCCAGCACAAAATTAAATGTTACAGAAAATCGTTTGTATGTCAGTAAAGAAAGCAGCAGATTACATAAGAGACACTTTTCAGACAAAAAAAACACAATGAAGGCTGCTGGGTTTCGCTGCAAAAATAAGAAGCAAGTGCGACAGTCAAAGTCTCCAGAAGAACTGTGGCTGCTTCTGCAAGATGCTCAGTAACACTTACAGCTCATTTCCTTATAAACCTGCACACACTGTACCAGAGACTACTATTTTAAAATAAATATTAACTTTGTTTCATTTATTACTGTTGACTGCTCTTTATAGTATTTTTTAAATGTAGAAACATTTAATTTCATTATTTTTGAAGGAATATTTGCTCTACAGCATTTCTTTGCATGTGCCAAAGACTTTTGCACAGTATTGTACATATGGTGCTCAGTGATGCTAAGTCCAAATTTAATACCCTTTTCCCTTTCCCTTGAATAATTAATTGCAGATTTCCCCACAATTTGTAGCTACTCACCTAATACTTACCTTATGTTTGTGTGTCGATGTTGCAGGAAACATTGAGTACAGCTGTCCAGTGGTGAACGAGTGTGAGATAACGAAGAGACGCAGGAAATCATGTCAGGCCTGTCGCTTTCAGAAATGCCTGAGGGCAGGAATGATGCGTGAAGGTGAGCTGTTAAAAATACAAATCATTGTGGAGTCTTATTTCTGTTTGTAGTTTAAGATAAAAATGCTTTCATGCAAAACCAAGCAAAGTTAGTGCAAGGTGTTCAAACTAGGGCTGTGAGGATATATCGGTATGGCAGTACATCTAGATATACGTCATAGTCAGACATTATGAGCAGATCAGTTGAAATGTGCTCTATAATTCCACAGGTGTAAAGAACACCACCATGTTGCATTGTGTGATTAATATACCGGGAATTTATCCAGGCCTACTTTGAAACCTCATCACGTAATCTCTCATAGTGTTGTTTCCTTTTGATTACTGAGGTTAAGGTTTTTATGTCTTTATAAAATCTTGGTATAATGATAGGAATATGTAGCAGTTTTCACCTTGTGGCTAAAATGAGGGGAAAATGTGTGTGTGTGTGTGTGTGTGTGTGTTTGTGTAATTTTGCCCTTTGTGAGGACCAAAAAAGACCAAATGTCATTACAGTGACAGGATAATGTCAAAGGTCATCATAATCACCCCATCCTAACAAAAATATAGTATTTTGGCAGGTTTTTTTTTCAATTACCTGCAATACACAATGCGCATGGAAGTTCCTCAAAATATGTTAATGTGTATGTGGTTGTGAACTGTCAGGACTAAATGTCCTTAAATGTATGTAGCAAAACCAGAAAAAACTAAACCCTACATTGGTTTAGAAAACTCTTATTACATATAAGTAGTCACATGCATACAATATATACATTGCATACTATATGTATAATCATATGTTCTGAAAAGACATCATTGTTTGTGTGTGTGCAGGTGTACGTATGGATCGCGTGAGAGGAGGCAGGCAAAAGTACAAACGACGAGTAGATTCAAGCCTGTCTGTCTTCATCCAACCTCCGTACACACATCCGGTTAAAAGCATCCGTAAGCGAGCTCACCTTCACCATTTTCATTTACATGCATTTACACACCATTATTCATATACATTTACTGCACTATTTGTTGTCCTGTTTATTTTGAAGGAAGACCAGGAGGAAATGCATATGGTCAAAATCACATATGTATAAATACACACATATACCTCTTACCCCAAATGTAGTCAACCAGCCAACATGTCCATTCTTCTAATTTACTTGAGTTTTACACTGAAACCATAATTCTAATATGAGCAATGGATGCTTAGCTATTAATTTATCATCAAGCAAAATACATTCTACAGAATCTTGCAATTTCTTATCTGAATTATTGTGTCTCTGCTATAAGTCTGACATTTCCTACTAGTGGAACCCCTAAGACTTTTGGTAAAATTTAATCCAATATATTAGCAGACAGTGGTGGAAAACATACATAAACAAAGACTAAGCAAATCAGAACATCTTGCTTTATTACTGATAGTAAAATTGGGAGTCAAAAATATCTATTCCAAGGGAAATATAACAGCGTTAATGCAAAACAACATTAAGGACCAAAGCTAAAAGCAGGGGTGGAAAAAGTACTGAGAAATTACACTTAGGTGAAAGAACAGATCTTACTTTAAAAAAAAAAAAAAGTTTTTTTTAAAAAAAGTTTAAATGTACTCGTATATTAAAAAGTAAAAATGTTTTTAACTGATGAAATTAAATAATGTCATGTTTTCATGTGCAAAGTCATTTTTATTACTTATCTAAAACTTTCAGATGAGTTTCGTTTTAAAACATCTTTCAATCTCTGTATGTTTGCCGCTCATATGCATGACTAACACTACGTAGTTTGCTAATGAAATTCTAAGAACTAAAATATCATATAAATAACGAATATTTACTCTTTGCTTGAATTTCATATGCTGTCTAGATAAGTTATGTTAGCTGCTGAAATGAATGGTAGTCTAACCAGCCATTAACAAAGAAAACAGGCTTATGTTAAGTCTAAAGAAAACTTAGATACATATAGTCAGTCAATATTAGGAAATTAGACACTTGCCTCCACATAATTTATCAAATTAGATGGAGTTCGATCCTTCTAGTGGAGTAAAGGAGACTCCTCATTTTATACTTTGCTTAGTCTTGCTTACTCCATGGTATAGTGAGACACTTTATTAAGGTAGGGCCATTTGATTGATATATAGCATATATGTATTAATGTATTGATATATACAGTCATTATCTGGATGAGAGAGAAAGAAGGAATTTTACATGAATAAAGTTTTTTATTACCAACTGACAAACATACATAATTGATTAAAAACATGGTAAGAAAATCAAATGATATAGAATTTATCAACACTACTTGGGTTATAAATAGCGTTTTTTAGACTATTTTATTCAAATGGTGATTGATGTATGTATGTATGTATGTATGTATGTATGTATAGAGAAACTAATAGCTTTGCTACTGCATCAAACTACAACACACTGATCACTGACACTCAGGACTGATAATAGCAGACTGACATTAGTCAACCTGAAAGTTCAAGCCTTGGGCACTTTGGCTTTACCTAGCCAGGCATGGTTTAATCTTAGATGCAAGTATGTGAATAAACTGTAATTCTGAGAAGGAGCTCATTTCATATTAGCTTGTTTACTGTATAACTCTATATATTGTATGTAGCCTTAAATGTCAAATAAAATTGGATATGGTTGTACCTCCATCAGTGATCTTTTGAATATTCTATCATATATACTTACACAGCTGACACTATATTTGTTTTTTTGTAACCAGAACTAAAAATTAAAATTAGAAAAACACGCAAACGAGATAACAAAGATAATAGCTGTTAAGACTTTACTTTGTATTAACAAAAATGTCTTTACTGGTATATTCAGTTTGTGATGAAATGCTTTTGCCATTTTCCAGGTAATAAGGTGATTTCTCAGCTGATGGCTTCTGAGCCAGCTCCACTGAGAGCCTCTCCCGATCCTGTGACCCCTGACAGTGACCTCAACACCTTGATGACCTTATGTGACCTTTTAAACAGAGAACTGCTGGTCCTGATCAGCTGGGCAAAACACATACCAGGTGAAAGCATAGTGAAGAATGTAAATGAAAGTATTATGAAACCGTATTGAATCTTCAGACTTTTGAACCCGACTGTACTAGAACTGATTCTGAAACAGAAACTTCTCGAACTGAACTGGCCTACAGGGTTCTCGTCGCTCTCACTGGTGGATCAGATGGCGCTGTTGCAGAGTGGATGGATGGAAGCTCTGCTGCTATGTGTGGTGTGGCGTTCACTGGCATCAACTCAAGAACTGCAATTTGCTGAAAATCTTCATCTGAACGAGCCTCAGTGCAAAAATGCTGGCCTGCTGGAGCTTTATACACCACTGAGACTCCTCATAGACAAATATCAACAACTCAACATCAGCCATGAGGAGGCTGTAACACTCCGAGCCATGGCACTCGCCAACTCAGGTACACAGACACACAGCTACACCTTACTGCATGTGCAGAATAAATAAAGAAGGTGTATGGAGAAGAGATAGATAGATATATCGATACATACATACATACATACAGACATACATTGTGCAGCAGTGGAAATTGCAATATTTGTGGAAATGATGGACGCAGTTGGTCTATGTGTTTGTTGTGATGTTCTGGGCTAATTCCAAGAATAATAGTGTTGGACTGATCAAACATGCACACTTAATTCCATGTTATATAACCTTGGGCTACGGGAAGTACTGTACACATTTATCCCTGTGTAGCTCTGATGTGATGTTTGTATATGAAATCAGTTGTGGACATTGCACACATGTACAGTAAGTGGGAAAGCTTATTTCAGTGGTGTGATGCACTATATGGCCAAAAGTATGTAGACACCTAACCATCACAATGTTGGTGTCTATGTGCTTGTTGAACATCCCATTCCAGAGTATGTCCCCTCTTTGCTGCATTAATAGCCTCCATTCTTCTGGAAAAGCTTTACGGTAGATTTTGGAACGTGACTGTGGGGATTTGTGTTCATTCAGCCACAAGTGCATTAGTGAAGTCAGGTATTGATGTTGGGCAAGAAGGCCTGGGGTGCAGTCTGTGTTGCAGTTCATCCCGAAGGTGTTCAGTGGGGTTGAGGTCAGGGCTCTGTGCAGGTCACTCAAGTTCTTCCACTCCACCCTTAACACACCATGTCTTCATGGAGCTCTCTTTGTGCACAGGGGCATTGTCATGCTGGAACATGTTTGGGCCTCTTAATTCTAATGAAGGGAAATCTTAACTCTACAGCCTACAAAGACATTCTACACAATTATGTGCTTCCAACTTTGTGGCAACAGTTTGGGGAAGACACACATATGGGTGTGATGGTCAGATGTCCACATACTTTTGGCCATATAGTGTACCTTTGCTCAATGTTATGTCAAATGAAGCAACAAGTGCTTCTCTTTAAAAAGGGAAAAAGGCAAAAGGATAGAAACATCACATTCCACTGGTAGATTAAAGGGGAAATCAAGTATATGTTTTGTTTATTATGTCCCCTTTAATATGTTATTTGTGGTATTCTGTAGCGCAGTATCTGTATCTCAAAATTTTCACAGAATTCACAATTGTTACTGCGGTCACGTGTTAGTGTTGTGGCACTAAAACACCCATATAATCATTGTGATTAATCTTTTTCATCTCTTCTCGTTTAAATGATAAATAACTGCGGTACCTTAGTGGATAAATAAAATAGTATATAATAAATGCATAATAAATATAGCCTAATTATTATGTTAGCCAGAGGGTATATCTTACCTTTGCTTCACTTGCTTTGCACATTATTTTGTTGTTAGATGCAGAGCACGTGGAGAGTGGTGACAGTGTGCTGCGTTTTCAGGACGAGCTTCATGAGGCGCTGCAGGACTATGAGGTGAATGAGCGTGCAGCTGAGCCACACCGTGCAGGCAGACTGCTGATGACGCTGCCACTGCTCAGACAGAGCGCACACAGAGCCGTGCAGTGTTTCCGCCGTCTGCACATGCAACACCATGTGCCCATGCACAAACTGTTCCTGGAGATGCTGGACACCAAGATTTAGAAAGATACAAACTCACACATGGGTGAATAGTGGGGAGAAAACTCATCGATTGAGAGCGTTGTTGTATTTTAGTATTTTGGGATTTTGGTCCTGCTGAGTGCTGAAGGTAAGGAGACGGATGAGTTGTTTCAATTCTGGTACTTGATAAATATTTGTAACAGAAGAACATACTGCATGGAAAGATTTTCATATTTCAGGTATTTTAATATGAAAGAGTTTTATGCAGTTTTCAAGATTTCCTTTTAAAACCAGATAATGAATTCACTTCATATTAGACTTTCTCATCAAATACGCATCATTCAGCAGTGGTGTTTAGGTCATGAAGGACAGTAATATTTAAAAACGAATCTAAATACCACTGCATTTCTTTTCAGGTGCTTTGGAGTATATAAGTATCACTTTATTTTGTACACTATACACAGTTTTGTACACTTTGCTGTTCTGATCCACTGCAGAATGATTATATAAAATATAAAGTATGACCTAACTCATTTTGTAAATGAAATGAAAAAAAAACCCACTGGAAATCTTGAAAAGGTCATCTTAAACTTGAAAATAATAGAGAAGTAGTGAATAATGTGTCAATATGCACATCATGCATGTGAAGGGCTGAAACACATACCCTTTCCCACTGCATTTTGATAACATGAAGGAAGGTTTTTATAGAATTACTTCATCTAAAATTATGTGCTATTTTTAGAATTAGATAAAATGTAAAATATTTTGTAAATGAAACAGTTTATATATTATTTTTGGTTAGTAGCTTCTTGGAATTTCCATTAAATCTGTTAACACGAACTAACACTGTTAGGTTTATTATTTTGTTTCTAAATGAAATAACATAAATCCATGGCACTATCCTTCACTATAATGTACTATTTATTGTCTTATTTATTAAATATAATAATGACTATGGTTATTTATTTGTAAATAAACTATTTATGGAACATTGATTTTTTTTTTTTTTGTCTTGATGCAGTCCTATTTAGATCAAGTTTAAGTGTGTCATAACAGGTCATAGTTCATTAATATGTCTAATATAATAAGCAAATCTCAGGCAAAATGAATTAAAAACGATGCAGTGTTAAAATGAATAAATACACTATATGGCCAAAAGTATGTGGACATCTGACCATCACACCCATATGTGTGTCTTCCCCAAACTGATGCCACAAAGTTGGAAGCACACAATTGTGTAGAATGTCTTTGTAGGCTGTAGAGTTAAGATTTCCCTTCATTAGAACTAAAAAGGCCCGAACATGTTCCAGCATGACAATGCCCCTGTGCACAAAGAGAGCTCCATGAAGACATGGTGTGTTAAGGAGTGGAGTGGAAGAACTCGAGTGGTCTGCACAGAGCCCCTGACTTCGGGATGAAGTGGAACACTGACTGGAATGAACTGACTGGAATGAACACTGACTGCACCCCCTTCTGAACCCCCTTCTTTCCCAACATCAGTATCTGACTTCACTAATGCTCTTGTGGCTGAATGAACGCAAATCCCCACAGCCACGCTCCAAAATCTACCGTAAAGCCTTTCCAGAACATTGGAGGCTGTTATAGCAGCAAAGAGGGGACAAACTCTGGAATGGGATGTTCAACAAGCAAATAGGATTGTGATGGTTAGGTGTCTACATACTTCTGGCCATATAATGTATAAAAGCACAAAAATCAGTTAAATAAATATCAGGGTTAAATAATCTAGCTGGCGTGGTGGGGAGGCTCCAGGGTCCCCAGTTCCATCTTGAGCCTGGGTTACTGTCAGTGTGAAGATTCTGTAAATGTTTTGCCCGTGTCTGCGTGGGCATCCTCCAGGTTCTCATGATTCAAGTCCCACCTCCCTAAAAAACATGCCAGTAGGTTGGTTTGGTAAAATAAATTGCCCATAGTTGTTAATGCGTAAATGTCTGTGTGTGCTTAGTGCCCTGCAATGGACTAACTTCCCATTCAGGATGTAAATACTTCAGATATAAAGCACTTAAGGAAACATTAAGTGAGCTACATAACAATCACAAAATGAATCTTATCAAACTTCACATGCGCTACTGAGTTAAAGAGAAGCTATTAAATAGTATTAAAGTAGTAAACTCACCTTGCCAGCCTGCCTTAATTCCTGCATAATATTTCTCAGAAAATTAAAATACACATATTCTCCAAACTTTCTCCTCCTCTCTTTGCTTCTTGATTTCATGAAGCAAGAAGATTCCTCTGATCTTTTCTTCTGATCCTTTCCTTTTTCTGGATATTCTTTTTTATTTGTCTCTCCATGCCATGTATTTTACTCTCCTTTGTTTCATTTCTCTCTCTCTCTCTCTCTCGCTTTATAATATAAAAAGAATGTGATCTCTCTGTCACTAACTCTTAATAACATTAGCCATTGTGACTTTCCTAAATCCTGTATTCCATAAATGTAAATGCTGTGTTCACAAAGAAGCATATTTCACCACTAAGAGTTTTGTTTGGCACTAAAATTTTCTGTCTAACATGTTTGATGTGTTCTGATCATGCACTTGAGCTTCACACACCCCCCGTGCCCCTGTGCCTTCACACTGCCCCCAGCTGGTGAGCGAGGGATCCGTGATGATGGGAAACGTCTCCCAAATGAACACACTGCATTACCAATGAGCTAGAGCCTGCACATCTGTGGTATCTGGCGTCTAGCCGCTAACCCACTCCCAAAAGCTTCTTAGTTCCAGCAGACCCAAGGGAAGTAGTGATGCAGCTGCAGTCAGTGGTCCTTACATCCTCAACAGGAGCCAGTAACACACATAGTGACCTACATTAGTTTGACTGGTGAATGTAATAATATGTGCCACATGTTGATCTATTATCAATATTTTGGAATTATGGATTGATTTATACAATAATGCATGTGGAAAACACATTACTGTACTTAAGTACTATATTGGAACTTCAGTCTAAAATCTCTGAGAATGGATGGAATATTATCAGCATGATCAGGCTAATCTGCAGTGAACTGATCAGGCCTAGGTATATATAAACAGGCCTAATGTAATAGTTAGCCTGATGTTAGCTGACTTTTAGCAAACTGTGGTTACTGGTTTACAAAATACAATATTTAGCCTAATGTCAGCTAGCTTGATAGTGCTCCTGTTAGCCTACTTAGCCTAATTATGTTATGGGTATTGTTTTCTATTAGTAACTCATATTCATATTCAGGACCATATTGTATCTCACAGTTAGACCTACTTCAACACTTGTGTTTCACAGGTGAGCTTGCTTTAGAACACCGTTTTTTTTAAAAACCACACAACTGAGTTTTTGTAACCCGGACAACGATGACGTGCAATCTCACACAGCATGTACCCATCAGTCTCTGCCCCATAACACTGATTTTGAGCTTCTCAGCTATTCCTTGTGAAACTGCTTTGAGTTTATTTACTATGATGTTATTCTTGACATTCTGAAGACCTAGTGTATGTATGAACCGATGCATGCGTAAATACAAGATGAAATGCATTATATTTTTCACGTCTGAAGTACTGTGGCCTTTCTTTGATAGAATGCCATCAAGGGCAGATGACTCACCTTCGACTTCACGTTTGCTCTCAGGCCTCTACTTGCCATCTGTAGCTTGCTACTGCTGCTGTTAAAACGTGATTCCCTCAAGTGACTGCGCAAACTGTAACTACAAGTAGATTAAAAGTATCATGTGAGGTTCTTTAATGGAAAAAAATTGCAATCTGTGGCAAATCACTGTGGAGGAGGAATAAAAGAGGAATACAACACTTTGGGATGTTTCCTATAACAGAATGCCCCGTTGTGTTTTAATCCTTACTTAAACACTGATTACAATGCAAGCATATCTGTTCCATGAGACATGCAATGAGAAAACACTTCAGAAACATGTCTGGTATACAATATTTATTTGAATTTGTTGTGACTTGAACTGTATCGTATAAATAGTTATACATTGTATGGATACTTGTACATATATGGAATACTTAATACATATTAACCCCTTAAATTCCCAGGACATGCCAGACAAACTTACAATGTTCACTATCGTAACTACATAACTCTCCTCTTAGTTTTGCTGGAATTACTAAATAATTGATAGCAGTTGCTGTATAATGTACTCTAAGATGAATTACAGAATAATAAGCCAGGAATTTAAGGGGTTACACACTATTCAACATGATCCAGTGAAAAAAAGACTACAAAAAGGACAAAACTTTCAATATTCATGGCAGTGATGAAATATCTATAAGAACACCACAAGCCTACACCTGTGACTGAAAAAGAAATCATGTATACATATTAGGAAAAGTATTCATAACGTGTGTGCCAGGAGGCTGCTAGGTAGGCAGCATTTTTTTGGCTAACTGGAGGAGCCCTTATTTAGGACCAAGCTGGTCCTAGGACCTTAGTTACCCATTTCACACTTTTTAAACACCATATAGTGAGATCACAAACCATGATAAAAATGTTAGGCAATTATTAGGATATGAACATTTAATATCAGCAGGCGATCAGTTCAAGTCTCGAAAAATCTGACTGAAGGTTAACACGCATCAGTTAACATAATATCATTCCTTATTTTGTAACATTATACTATTATACATTTACAAAACAGTAATTTCCTGAAAATGTATGCATCAGGAGCACAGAGCTCTTGTGTAGGTTTCAAATACTGGGTAAAGTAGATTGATCAAAACCAAGTGATATCTCTCTCTCGCTCCATTCTCTCTCGCTCCATTCTCTCGCTCCATTCTCTCGCTCCATTCTCTCGCTCCATTCTCTCGCTCCATTCTCTCTCACACACAGCCCTGGAAGACAATCTTAAAGAAGAAATAAATAAATGATAAAGAAAGAAATGAAATAAGGACAAAAAACAATAAGAAAAAGAAAGAAAAACAGACCAAAGCTGAGAAAGAGAAAGAAAATGAGAAAGCAATACAAACTTAATGATACACCTCTTCATTCACACTAATTCACCTGAACAGCAGGTGCATGGTTGAGTGGGTGTGTCCACTTGCACATTAATTAAGCAGTATTTTAAGTCAGCCAGTTAGAAGCTGGTCTCATTCATATGTGGTTTAGGACTGGTGGGTGGTGGGGAAGAGGGGCTTTCTGGTTTAGGCCCTGCGTCAGGGGGTGTGGCTTCACCTACGGGCAACGCGGGTCCTCGTCGTGGAGATGTGGGTGTTTGTGATCTGATCGGGCTCAAACTTGATGAGGAGGCGTAGCTTGGGACAGAGGGGGCAGGTCGCCTGGATGCCGAAGATGATAAATGTGGTCTGAGGCCGAGACGAGCTTCTGTTCCTGCAATGTCTGAGATTTTGGCTCGTTCCTGACATCGTTCTACAAAACTGCCTCTCCGAGGGGCAAAGAGGCCATCTCTGTCTCTCTCTCTGTCCAGATGTCGCTCCCTCTCTCGTTCACTCGTGCTGCTGCTCAGAGAGCTCATGCTGAGGCCGAGATGAGGAGGAATATCACGTGCTCTTATAAACGCTTGCTGAGGTCGTGGAAGAGTGACGCCACGAACGCCGGACACACCAACACGAGCACTCTCACTCAACTGGGACTGCAGACTATAGGAGAGGAGAGGAGAGAGGGAAAGGGGTGAAACAGAATTACTGCAGTGTATAACATGTAACTGAATAAATCTCTCACTCATCATGTCCACCCACCCACCAAAAGATTTAAAAACCATGAAGAAATAAAGAACATGGAAGAAAGAAATAAAAGGAAGGAAATGTAAAGGAAATGAAGCAAGGAAAGGAAATAAAGCAGCAAGAAAGACAAAAGAAGAGAAAAACCAAAAAATTAAGGACAAGGAAGGAAGGAAGGAAGGAAAAGAAAGAAGGTTAGAAATAGAAGAATGGTTCAAAATAATGAAGGAAAGAACGAGGAAGGAATAAAGTTTAAAGAAAAGGAGGAAATTAAATGAACAAAAATTAATAAATGATACAGGAAAGAAAAAAATGAAAGAGAAATAGGAACATTTTATCTAGTCAAATTAGAATTGCAGGGCCCTCTGGTGGGATTTTCTGTCTGGTCAATCATTAATGAGCTTTTAATCATTTTTATTTATTTATTTTTATTTCAGGCAGCTCATTTATAAAGGAGTGCACAGAATTATTCTAAATATTTGTGTAACACACACTCCTAAAAAGTTCCTGCCAGTAGCAGTTCTGGGAGCTCTGTTTATCTGAGAAATAAATAATGTAAAAAATGATATGCACATGAACAAACATCACCTAGACAATGCATCTCCTCGCATGGTGAGACACAATAAATATTAACAGTTGGAAATTTGGCAAAGTGACTTTTTCCTGTTAAAGTAGTGTAAAGAGATGGATATTTGTAGCTGAAGAGCCTCATACGCTACTCATAAACATGGGAGAAAAAGAATAATCCATCTTAGAAGTCTAATCCATCTTGGAAAGCAGTTTCTCTTTAATAACATCTAATGACCATCACTATACCTAATATGGTGAGTAGAGTTAGCTAGTTAAGAGTTAGCTAGTTAGAGACTGGAATGCATAAAGTACGATAGGAATCTGCCTGATCTGATAATGAGCCTTTGGTAAGCACTCATCCCTCCTTGATCTCCCTCTTTATACATGTGTGTGTGTGCGTGTGTGTGTGTATATACCTGCAGGTAGAGTTACGAGAAGAGTGTGTGAGCGATGCAGCAGGACTCATGTCTGGTGTTCTAGTTAGTGCCAAGTCACACTGATCCAACAACTCCAACAGCTCCTCCTCAGTAGGGCCTCCCAGAGCTACACACACAGACAAACACAATTTCAAACATTTTACATTAAAATTTGGAACTTTTGCCTTGATATGCAATAATAGACTGTTGATACATTTTAATTTCCTTTGTCCATTCGGTCAATACTTATTTTACTCCTTCCTTGCTTTCCTTTCCTTCCTTTTTTCTGCTCCATAACTTACAAACTGTTAATCTAAAAGAAGTTAATTTTTTTTCCAGTGTAATTTTTTTTTTTTTATACCGTAATCTTTCTTTCCTTCCACAATCAGCCCCATGAAGGCACATGTTGTCTTCAGGAAGTACACATCGGAAGAATAATTCAATTCACATGCCTTTTATGTCCACCTTGGCGGCGATCTCCATGGCCGTTGTGAGGTCCCACATCTGAATGCTGCCGTTGCCATGGCCACTGAACAGGAAGCGGCGTGGCCGTGACCCGATGCGGCTTGACCCCTCACACTCATGAACCACGAAAGCTGTGATGGAGGTCCCATCCACAGAGCGCACCTCGCACACCCTGCGTTTACACAGACACACACACACACACACACACCATTTTTAATTTGATCATTTGCATTGTGCTATTCCGCAATAACTTTTAACTGTATTAATATCGTCATCTCCTCTTGTTTTCTGTGACTATCGCAGCCCACAGAGTTTATAGCACAAATTCTTTTTATGTTCTAGATAATTTTATTAAGGAGAACTGGAGTATTTTTAATAACTTCCTATTCTCCCTTTCTGTTCTTCTTTCTCTCTTCTCTTTCCTCTTTCCAATTCAAATAGAAAAAGATGGATGGAAACGTTAAAAGGGTCTTTCCTACCTTTTGCCATTAGACGACAGTCGTACATAGAGTTTATCAGTGTCAGGAACGACGCGCTGAATAAACACCTGCTGCTCATCTCTCTCTCCATATGGACCTGAGAAACATGAGTTCCACTTAGAGGCTTAGCAGAACGGACGCCAATGTTAAAGGAGCAGTTTGGCCAAAATTTAAACGTGAACAGTGTTTCCCTTACCCCACATATCAAGACATGTTTGATGTCTGAAGTCTTTTTATTTAGTCTGGCACTGTAACTAACACATAAGAAAACTACGAGCTAAACAGTTAGTGCTTTGTCAAGTTGTTCAGTATCTCATATAGACTTGCTTGTGGTTTCTGACACTGTATGACACTGTTATCCATAAAAATAGAAGATAAGGAAGATAAGGAAGGTGAGCTAAAAAAAATAGTAGTGTCCATCTTAAAGGCAAAATCGCTTTCTTTCTCAGCACGTAATTTGGTGTTACTCCACACAAATATCAGACCAGGTGTGGCTTTCAGATCTCTAAAGTTTTAAGACAAAACTGCACATCAGAAGTGGTTCATAATATAGTTATAATGTAGTTCCTATATTTGGATTTCTATAATATATAATTCTAATTTTTTTTTTCTGTTTATGAACAAATATTATAAATTATGTTATAATGTTTGCACAATGATAAATTGGTGGCTATGCAGTTCCTTTACTTATGAAATATATTAGACAGACATGTCTTGGCTACTTTTGGGGTAAGGGCAACACAGGGTACCTTTCGTTTCTGTAGAGCTGCTTACCAATCTCGGTGCCAGCACTGCAGCCTGCATGTCCATCAATATCATCCAGTGAGAGGATTTTAAATGAGCTGAGGGGGGTGGAGCCTGGCTGAGTGGAGATCATTCCTCTGAACCGTGTTACAGTCCAGGTACGCACGTGGTTATTATCTGCACACACTACAAATACACAAACGTGCACACACACACTCAATATACCCTTATACATATATACAGGTGTGTAGTTTATTAAACACATACATTTTAGACATCACCGTTAGAACAAATGCAGCAGATTTAAACATGCACTTTTAGGAACAAGAGTCTCCAGTGAGTGTCTGAGCTTTTTGAACATGTGAAGCTGTAGAAGATTCAAGTACATGAGTACTTGACAAATGAAGTTATTAGTACTTGTGTCACAAATAAATAGTCCACATGCTTTGGTGAGATTCAAATAGTGTGATTTAAAGCACCACTTTTTTTATGTCTGTGTTGAATCACTGCCTGGGCTGAATATTGGTGTGACAAGGAAAACATGTTTTTGTTTAAAGTGTTCTGCTCTATTCTGTCATCCAGAATAACAACTGCCGATGCCTCAACTGACCAATTGGAATCAAGCTGTACACAGTGTCACCTTTTTTTTTTTTTTTTTAAACCTAACCTCTATCTATTGCATCTATGGCTTATATGTGATTACCAGAGAGATATCAAATCATCTCCTATAACCTGATCTTATAATATTGTTACACACTTACAAATTAAATTGAACCGAAAGCAAAAGAAAAGCATGTGTGTGTGCGTGCTGCTGTACCTGAGATGAGGTGTTTCTCCGACAGCATTATTTTGGTAACAGGACTCCGATGAACACTGAACGTCTGGAAGAGTTGTGGCCCCGAGCCCACTGTCTCGGGATGCTGAACAATCACACGCACCGCTCCTGAGCTGGTGCCGTACGCAATCTCGATCCAGTTCCCACTGTCACCTGTAACACATACACACACACCAGCATCAGCAGCAGCTAAATTAACACAAAACTAGGGATGTAACTATTAACGATAATAATAAAAAAAAAAACATAAGACAATACATTTTCGATATAGACCTTTTACAAATCACTTGTCTAATGTCCCTGAAAGCGGTGGAAACCATGAAATGTTTCCACATGGCTAAAATAAAGTTATAAAGTTAACTGATGTTAACTTTATGCGGTCTACATTTCTCTGTTTTTAAATCACCTGTTTTGTTTGTGTTATTATAATAAAGTGAAGTAAGAGCCGATATTAAAGGGTAAACTATGCTACACCTCACACTTTCAAACTTACAAATGATTACTACATATTTTTATATTGTTAATCTAAAATTTTAAGTTTTTATTGGGATGCCTGTATCACTGTATCACAATCTTCATAGCCAAGGTCTTGTGTAGGACCTGACTGGAGTGATCTTACTTATGTCAGTGTATCTGAGAAGGTAGTGTATAATGCTGCTCTTGTGTGTGTGTGTGTGTGTGTGTGTGTGTGTGTCTTACTCGTTTTGGGTGTAAGATAGACGCTAAGTGCTGTGATGGCGTCTTCGCTGGGATCTCTGTACAACTCTGTCACCAGTAAATCATTATCCTTCATCCTTAATGGAAACTTCTGTACGTCTGAGACAAACACAACCCAAATCACACATAGTATAGAAATTTAGGCATATTGCGGAAACTTGTGAAAAATATGCACATGGCACAATAAATACATATAACAATAACTAAAACTTTCATGTGAAATACTGACACTACGCATAAGTAGTGAACATTTTTGGCAGTGTCTGAGGTCATAAATCTATTCCATACACAGGGAGCAGAAGGAGAGTACTTCTCCAAGATTACATTTTAATTGTTTTATCTGGCTTTTTTAATAACTTGAGACACTTGATCACAAATGAAGCAATGATGTAAAGCATTGTATGAAAGCAGAACAATGCAATCCACCCAGAATTACCAATGCAGAGGTCCACGGTGCAAAAATTTACTGATTTTCAAATTGCTTTTTTGAAATTTACTGATTTCTTTCCCATAGATCTAAATTTAGATGTCACTGCAATACAGCCAGCTGAGCAATCTTTGTGACCGAAGCTCCTGACATCCAGTTCCAACCTTTTCAGAGTTAATTAGATCTCCTCCTCATGCCATCTTGAACCAAAATCCAGGTCAAGTGAGCCTGCTTGGCATTTTTATATATGCCACAAAGCGAGACTGGACGTTAACTTCTTGTTAATTGCTCTATCATTCAGACATTGATAGATGGTTAGTATGCTGAGTATTATACAAATATTATTTGATTACTTTCATAGCTGGGTTTTTAATATTGCCACATGTTTATTTCCCCTCTCTTTATCTACTAGTCTAATTTTAAGTAACTTAATAGAGGTAATAATAGGTGTAGTCATCTAGAGACAACAGTAACAAACAGTGCTGGGAGTATAGTTTGTGTTGTGTTGTCGCTTAAATGAAATATATCGTCAACTGAACGGTAGGTGAACAGGATTTTAACATCAAATAAGTAAAAATACTCACCAATGTAGTAAATGGATCCGTTATTACAGCCAAGGATAAGGAAGGACCCTGCTGTGTCATAACTGTTTATGGGAACCACATCCTGATTCTATAGACATGTGCACACACAGTAACAGAAGAAGAATATTTCCATTTAGAGGGGGAAAAAAAATAGAAATAAATCTGAAAAAAAAAAAAATCAGAAATCCACAAAGTGCCAACATGCAATTAATAAACAACTGGATGCAAATAAAATATGCCTGGCAAAAAAAAAATAAATAAAAGCCTGAATACACATAAATACACATTTTTACACATTTTTCCTTTAGCGTTTACATTTAGGCTACTGTATTTCTGGCATACTGTATAAGATGGTGTTAAAATGATTTAAAGAACACGGGAGTAGAAACTGGGGGATATCAGAAAACCTACGCCATATGATTTGAACCTCAATTTTTGATTTGTCGATTATAAAAAATACGTAGTAATAGAGGTAGTGTAAGAAACAGCAGCATATTTGGTTTGCCTAAACTATACACACACATACACACATATTTTATATATATATAAAATGTATGTCTGTGTGTGTGTGCTTGTCACAGTAAGAGTACTAGCGAGAGATTTAGGCAAATGTTAGCAATTAGACAGCTGACACTGACAGTGTGTCAAGCCAGAAGGCGGCCAAACAGTTCTACAACCTCCTGATAAGGCTTTTAAGCTCTCTTTTTCCCCCCCAAACACTACTACACTACATCTACTTTGACCTAAATAGACAGCTAACCAACCTGCCAGTGTTTGGTTACAGCATTCCACACACCCACTTTCCCTGTGTGGCTCGTTGCGATGAGCTGATTCCCCACAAAGAACAGAGCCTCCACCGGCACACTTAAGCTAAAGACACCTGCAAAAAAAGAAAAAGACATTTTAACAATCAGCAATTAATATTCAATGTAATATTCTGAGTACTTACTATTTCAATATTTGTAACTTTGTATTTGTAATTATATGGGCATTCTCACTGGAGTAGGAAAGGAGGAACTTGGGCAAATTTAACTTCCTGATACAGAGAAGGAACTGTTCTGTAGATTAGACTTCATCGGGGTGAAGCGTCTAATATTGAACATCATTCTTTACCTAAATAATACTTACTAAAGTACTTCTTATACTTTCATTCACACAGTGTGAGGATACTGAGGAGCTCAGTGGAATGCAGTGCAGTATTATTATGTATGATGTTCTAAAACTGTCAAGAAATAAAGCATGGAATACCGGACACTTTTGACCCTCAGCAGTCACAGTCTACATCAAAACACAGACAGAGAACACCCCTACACAAATTATGAGCAAAAAGTGTGGGGCTATGAGCTACTGCATGGTGGTCTGTCATTTCTGTTTAGTGCTAAATGCTAGTGTTCAATTTGAGGCATTAGTGCATCTTTGTTTTACAGGAGAGGTGGGATGGCACTGTTTTAAAAAGCAACAATAATGTCAACTTTGCACAATAACTCCGTCTCAGCCTCCTCCACAACCAGTGTGTGGCACTTCTGTTATTTTACACAGTGGTCATGGTTCCTGTGGTGAGATGGGATTGCTAAACAGGAATTCATTATCACTTTAATTCTAAACCATAAAACGGAAATGTTACCAATCTCATTTCCATTTCCATCCGGACAGACTGCCCATAATATGATCTCTGTCCCAGACGCCACCGCAACCATCTTGTCGTTGTCTCCTAGTGACCCGCCCATGACTTTAGCATTGAGTGCGACTCGATCGATGATCCAGTCCAGTCTGGGGCTCGAAAACACTTGCTGCCACCCTGTCGACTCCTTAACCCTGAAAATGGAGGGGAAGAGGGACAAGAGGAATTTTTATTTAATTCTGACTGTTTTCTCCTATTTGTAATTATGTTTCACTAGCCACATTTCTCATCTCCTGCTCTTATTATTTATTCTGACACAACTAATTGTAAAAAACGATGTGGCTTTTTAACAGTGCAATTGGCAAAAAAATCTAATGTATACAATGTCCTCATTATAGTTGCTCAGCCAAGGCATGGTTTGGTGTCCAGAGTTTGCTCCTTAGTGTTGCGCTGGAGCTATGCAGCTGACAATGAAGTCTATCTCGCCCAATATCTATATTACCATGTTATCTTGTATTATTATATTATCTTATATGAATAACTATAAATATTTGCTTAAACCACACCAGATCCTCAGTAAGGGTGGGTAATATGACAAAAATCCCATATCATAATACCTGGAGACATTTCAACAACACACAATGTGCATCATAATACAGAATAGTTGCATTTAAATATATTATATAAATTAATTATTTAAACACTGAAAATGAGAATTCTGTACAAAATTGTAACATTTAATACATTTAAAGATTCAGTACAAAATTGGGAACATGTAAATCACCCGCTTCCAGTCAGTTTACAATTGGTACAAAAATCCTGATGATATCCATGACATAACAGAAAAATGTATTGTGACATAAGTTATGAAGATATTGATATTACAACGATATTGTCATATTACCCTAGTCCTAAGTAATGTCACACAGACTTATTCATGTGATTTAGGACACAAATATGACTTGACTACAATCTATAAATATAAAATTCACCATGCAGATGAAGACCGTAACAGTACGGGCACACTTATCTCGGAGAAAGAGATTTAAACAAGATTTGGAAAACTTTAGATATCAGACATGTCCTGACTGATCTACTACATCAGGGAAAAGGAGAACAATTTTCCCTGTTAAGTTATTTAAACTATTTCAGCTATTCCTTTAATTATGGGGTAATTATCTGTACACGTTTTTTGTCCAGACTTTTCTGTCAAAAACATTTTGGATCTGAAACAACAAACAAAACAGTTACAGCAAACCATGGAGAACATGCAGGGCAATAGCATTTTAAACCAGAATTTATATTTAAAAAAAAAAAAAAAAAAAAAAAAAAGATGGGCAGTAAATATTTACTAATTACACACGTTTACCTGTAACACACCACGAACTGTGCGTAAGCCACCGCAATCCAGTTGTGGTGGCCACATATGATCCGTACCATTCCTGGATCTGAGCCCTGACCTGATAAAACAAAGGAGGGAAAGTTTTGCACTGTAGTCATGTCCCAAACCACACACTAGTCACTCTACATTCAACTTAAACACTCACAAACTCAATAGCATCAGTCCTTTATACAAACATCTCATAATCAGCAGTTTACTGTGTACATATCTTAAATCACATATCCTATTCACTCCATAGCTCACACATAAACATTACCTCAAATGCCTGACTTATCAGTTATCACTGTACCAATCCGTATGGTGCATTATGGGTATTCATGCACTATATGGAGACATCACATTGACATTCTAGGATGTTATTATTATTATTATTATTATTATTAGTCTAGTGAGTATAATCTACTATGCTTTTGGATGAGACTATAAAATAAAGTAGTACAATAACTGCACCCCATGTGCGCAGTCATTTGTGGTTTTGGGCAAGCTTGTATAAAGAAAGGAAATACCTGACATTTTCTCTTCTGTAGCAGTAGTTTTTGCCAGTATGCCTGAGTTGCCCAGGTTGGGTGGCATTGTGTTGCTGCGTCGGACCATGGCTCTCTCCAGAGGGACAGCTCGGCCAGCCACGAACTGAGAGCCGGCAACGCTGTGTCTGTTCCTGCGCTTCACAGGATACACTGACACACACACACAAACACACGGCTGTGGGTTATACGTACATGAACACTAAAACGTAATGTGAATGCCTGTGACTTTTCAGCTACTGTTCTCTTAAATATAAGATACATGATATATGCATGGCGGTCTGGGAAAACCTGTCATATATCACTGAATTCTGGAATTTTTTTTTTCCTTGCCAGTTACATACTTTGCACTCTCTACTTTAAGAAAGCAGACATATATTTTACTATGTGGAAATGTTTTTTTATTTAGGCTACTTTCTAATCTTGCTTTGACTTCCTGTCTGCAGAGATCACAACGGGTAAGCAGCCAGTTCAACAAACTTCACTACATTTTTGGATAGCTGCATGGAATTTATTCTGTTTGTAATCTTATACAGGCTGTCAAAATGTCCCTGATGCTCCTGCTCCATCACATCATTATCAGAACACAGAAGAGTGCTTACACACATTGTACAGATGACAGTGAACAAAAGTTTAAAATGTTTAAATGGCCAAATTAAAGATGTTAATAACAAGATACTTAGTCAACAGAACAGAATTGACTGCATTAATCAGCTACTATTTTCACACTGACATTAGTGTGAACGGAGATCAGTCTAGTGAAGAATCGACGATGAAGTTTAAATGCTGCCAATGACTTTCACCTCAGGTAATGACACACAGACTGATGTGGATGATGCTGATAATTAAAGTGATAACCCAATTTCAATAATTCTTTAAAATTTGTTAGTAATTTTTTTCCATAAGGAGGTGAGGTTATAAATGTAGAGGTAAGCAGAGCATCTGTAATTGGAATGGACTCTGACCATATGAAGGGTTTTCCCAGGCTAGAACACTTTTTTTTTTTTTGCATCTTACTGAAATAAGACATATTTTGGACTACAACCCAAACCACAGACTAATAAACTAAACTTTGTGTCAAAATAGTCGTTAAAATAACACTGGAGATCAAGTTGCTCACACAAACAGACAGACTGGTATAATCTGAATATAATTTCTAATCAGGAAAAATTGTACTGTCTTTTGGCTTGCATCATCTTGCTATTAAATTAAAGGAAACTAGCACTACAATGAGAAGCTGTCATCAGAGTTCATTAGCTAAATTTAAATAGCTAGCTTACTAATAGTGACACGCAATACAGTTGTAGTTTTATTTCCGGGAAAAGCAACTTGTGTGTGCGTGTGTGCATGTGTGGCTCACCTGGAGGAGGCAGATAGCCGTTAAACAGCACTGTGCCACATGATGAGCGATCTAGTTCATCACACAGCTGCAGTTTACGCACTAAAGACAAAAAAAAATAATAAGAATGTTGATGAACATTAAAAATGACCAGAGAAATATATTATTAGGCAACAATAACGTCTCTTTAAACCTTTTATTGGACAGCAAAATTCATAAACATGATGCTATTTTGAGCAACCACCAAGAACACTGAAGATGCTAGCAGACACAAATTTTTCACATGAAAATATGTGAGTTAGAAAGTTGTGAATTATTAAAAAATATTTAAAGGTTTGTGAGTTTCTGTGCTTAGTTTTAATATTTGATTGTTACTACGAGTTAATGAACAGCTACTTGGTTAACCCACTAGGATAAGAATTTAAAAAAAAAAAAAAAGATGCACTTAATATCACAATCAAGTATCATTTTCCACTGCAATTAAACTTTCTTCCTGTTGGTGCTGCACGTGTGTTTGATACAAAAGTTTTACTAAAATCTTTAAATATTTTTTAAAAATATCAGCTCAGTATTTTAGACCTAGTAGACCTAGGAGTTTGAAGTTTAGGAGTGAAAATCTCATTGGATTAACAACCAATGATCACTATGGTAATGCATGTTTTTTTAAATCTCAATGAGACTTTTTTTTTTTTTCTTTCCCAGATTTTCTTCACTGACTACATATGGATGATGAGTACAACAATCACCACACAGTGCTTTCAGTTTTCAAATACTGGAGCCTCAAATGGTTAACCAGGTATTTAAATCCCTGTGCAAATCCATAGTACCAGCAACAATGTCCACACTGTTTGGGTCCTAATACTAAAGAATTAGTGAAAGAGAGAGTTCAGTTTAATTCAATTGAATTTTATTTGTATAGCCTTTTAGCAATGTACACTGTCACAAAGCAGCTTTACAGAAATAAATACAGGATATAAATTGTAAATGCACGAATTTATCCCTAATGAGCAAGCCAGAGGAGATGGTGGAAAGGAAAAACTCCCTGAGACGATATGAGGAAGAAACCTTGAGAGGAACCAGACTCAAAAGGGAACCCGTCCTCATCTGGGTGACACTGGATAGTGCAATTATAAATAAATCTCTTCTATAACCATGGACAACGTGGACAAATAGTGCAATTGTGTAACCAGGAAATTCATAACTTTTAACATGAAGTCTGTTTTGCTGAACCTATGCGCTATCCAATGATGTAGACCTGAGTGCAAAACTGCTCACAGCAACCGCAGCCCATTATAGTACAACTGCCCATTTGAACCACAGAAGTCAGTTCGATTGTTGGCTGTGTGAAAAAGATCATCATAGAGAACTAAAATTTCTAGATCTCCTGTTCAGACACTGCTCATTTTGTCTGGGAACATATGTACATACTTTGTTGGTATCTTTCCCTTTTTCAAACCCATTGTTATCCAAGATTAGTTTCCAACCTCTATCCGTTGTTTGTGATCTGAATCTTGATGACAGGGCAAATGCTTAGAGCCCCTAACATGATTTTGTTTTTCTTAAGGAAATAACACTAGCCTGGTCATGTTTCAAAAATATCGTATGACAAATGTGTTATGCAGTGCACCATAAAGTATTTATAACATTCTTACCTAATGGTGTGATTCCATAGAACTCAGCTTCATGCATCAGTAAATTCACATCTGTAGACCTGTAGAAGATGCAGACATTGATTTAAAAATGCAAGGATATATTTAATATGCATGTGTAAGACGAAGCCTTAAAAAGACTGACATTCTAGAAAGAGCATAAAGTAGACATAACTAGATATACAACAGTGGCAAATTCATTGTTGTTAAGCTGACAATCCAGACTGGGTGTGCAATATCACCTGGGATGCAGTTCTTTAGTGCGCAGGAAATTCAGAATAGGAGCAAAAAGCGAAGGATCACGATCGATGAAAATCTAGAACCAAGACATATTATGAGAAAATGAAACCTACTGCTTTCAATAGCTTTTTTGAAGAAAAGTAAACAACGTACCGCTCCTGTTTCATCTTTTAAGGTGGATATCCGGCCACTCAAGAGGCTAACAGAGAAAAACGATGCCTCGTTATATTTATTTCAATCAGCTCATAATCACTTTTAAACATGGTTTTAATATTCTTTAATAAATAGTGTAATTAGACCAACCTTGAGAAAAAGGAGTCAGGTACCCATGTCAAAGTCTGCCTGGAGGTACTGAACCTGAAATTATTTAGAATTTATTAATCAAGATCCAGATATAAAGAACGATGTTACTACTGTTTGAGCTAAGACGATTAAAATGGAGTTCATTTAGTAAATTTGACACTTTCTCAGTTACTTATGCATCCTGTTTAAAACACATATATACAGTTGAGGTCATAACTTTATATGTGCCTATAATTTAAAAAATATAAGAGGGATCATAAATTTGGCATTCTGTTTTTTTCTGTAGTTCTGCCCCGAATAAGCTATTTCACATAACAGATGTTTACATATAGTCCACAAGACACAATAATAACTGGATTTACACAAATGAACCAGTTCAAAGGTTTACACAAGCTTGATTCTTAATACTGTGTTTTGTTACCTGAATAATTAATGACTGTTTTTATGTTTTGTGATAGTTGTTCATGAGTCCTTTGTTTGTCCTGAGCAGTTAAACTGCCCACTGTTGTTCAGAAAAATCCTCCAGGTCCTGCACAGTATTTGCTTTTCCAGCATCTTCTGCATATTTGATCCCTTTCCAACAGCGGCTATATGATTTTGAGATCCATCTTTTCACACTGAGGACAACTGAGGGACTCATAGATAACTCTTACAAAAGGTGCAAACATTCACTGATGCTCAAGAAGGCAACACGATACATTAAGAGCCAGGCGTAAACTGTTATTATTTAGTTTACAGATCTTTTGTTTTTTCATTTAGTACTGCCCTTCAGAAGCTATATAAGATATTTACATGTTTCCCAGAAGACTCCGATCATCCTGTTCAAAAGTTTACATCCCCGGCTCATAATGTATCGTGTTGCCTTCTTGAGCATCAGTGAATGTTTGCACCTTTTGTAATAGTTGTTTTTCAGTCTCTCAACGGTCCTCAGTGTGAAAAGATGGATCTGAACATCATATAGCCACTGGTGGAAAGGGGTCAAACTTTTGAACTGGTCATTGCTGGTCTTGTGGACTATATGTAAACATCTGTTATGTGAAATAGCTTATTCAGGGCAGGACTAAAGAAAAAAACAAAATGCAATTTTTATGAGCCCCCTTATTTTTTTTTTTTTCCAGTTATTAACATTTTGCAGATTCAGCAAGGCATATGTAAACTTATGACTCCTACCTATCTACCTATCTATGTATCTATATATGTGATATATACACACACACACACACACACACACACACACACACACACACACACACACACACATATATATATATATATATATATATATAGATAGGTAGATAGGTAGGTCCTTGTAACTAGCTTAAGAGCTAAATACGTTTCTCTCATAGTCATCTTGTCATATTAGTAAGCAACAGAAAGCTTAGAGCACTTTATACTGTTTAAGTAAGTAATAAAGTAATAAAAGTCACAATATAAGGAATTTCAGTAATAAACATGTCATGTAAGAGAGGACAGTCAGAAAGTTTGGCTAACTTGCCTCTTTCCTCCGACGTTTAAATGAATAATATCTCCAGCCACTCGAGCCATGACAGCGTCCAGTTCAGAGGAAACACATATTTAACCCAATGTCTTACAGATTAACGCTTCTCCATAGCTTCCAATCAAATACAAAAAGATTAACAACCTAAATAATACATCCAACCATGCCTCAAACGCTTCAGTGAAAAAACTTCCGGTTTTATTTTACACTTCCGCCTCAATTGAGCCTTTTTTGTTCAACACTGACACCCAGTGGTCATTTAGTGAAACAACAGGCCAATAATCAGAGCCTGATACAATCCAGATCATTAACAAACCCTAATATCCAAGAATCTATCAGGGGTTCTTTGTTTAAAAAAACAAACAAACAAAAAAATTGGAACATCCCACAAAGCACCATAAAAACTATTATTTAAAAAAGGGTAAGAATATGGCACATGTTCTTGCCTCAGTGTGAGGACAGTACTGGGTTTCTGCCAAATGTAGCACTTGTTCCAAAGCCAAAATTAAAAAGACCAGAGAAGCTTTTTCTGCAGGTTTACTGAGACATGACTTTTGGCAAACTCCAAAAGGGATTTCATATGGCTCGCAACTCTTCAAGCTTTGTGTAGTGTCCGAACTATGGTTGTCCTGTGATCAGCTTCTCTCCTCTCAGTTCATGAAGCAGATCTCTTCAGATCCTCCAGAGTAACTTTGGCCTCTTGGTTGCTCTCCTTATCTGGTCACTGACTTCTGCTGGACAGCCGAAAACAAATATTGAATATACTGGAAATATAAATGAAAAAAAAAAAATCAATGTTTTAAAATTAGGGGGGAAAAACCAAATAAAAAATTTAAATACCTAAACAGATGCACTTTCAATTAAATGCCAAATTTAGAAGATATGTTTTCAAATGCTTTTTAACAGAGTTTTATGCAAAATCATACTCAGTTCCACAATTTTGAAGCATAGTAACACACACACAAAAAAAACTTTCAGTATTTAACAGAGGATATTTCTAGAGGGCAGACTCATGCCGTATGTAAGGGCATATATTTATAGATATTCAGTGAGGTACACAGGTACTAAAGCCATTGTGAGCTTTAGAAGCAAATAAAAGAATATGTAGAAGACTATGTATGTTCCTGTGTGGTGCAACAGAAACATTTGCCCTCTTGTGTGGAGATTGCAAGTTTGAATCCTGAATATGCTGCTCATGGCTGGGAGGCAAAGACAGCAAAACTGGCCATGCTCTTCTAGTGCGATGGCACATTCTCTCTCCCCTAACAGGCACATCTCTTGTATGTGGTGTTGTAGCAATTCAAAGTTCACTCTGATGAGCCTGGTTGTTGACACCACTAGACTTTATTCTTTCCAGAATTAAGCCGAGCAGCTGTCTGCAGACAAAAGCTGCCCAACTCTTCAGAAAGGTGCTCTTATATCCATTTTCATGAAAAAACTTCCACATCCTGCTTTTCACAAGACCCAACATTCCCATATATGCTTATGTTATGGGTTAAGGAAGCCTCACTCACTTATATCTACAGCTTGTTTCTGCTCTCCCCTCTTAGCAGGATACAACTGCCTATGTAAGGTCATATAGATCACTTTCAGGCCTCCGTGTCACATTGAGCACTACACCGGTACATCTATACCACTGAAGATAAAATATCATCAAATATGAGTACACATTTTGTGGTTAACATTTTACAGTTACAGTATTTCTACAGTGGAAGGGTAAGGGTATGAAAGATTGTGCTTTCCTCTGAGTGTGTTATACTGCCCAGTTGACTGTCTTCACGTGTTCGCTTCCTCTGGGAATTGGACAAGACCAAATTAGGGGAGAAAATGGGGGAAATATCCAGACTGGTGATCTCTTTTGTACAAGTCATAGGGGATGTATTGTCTTCTTGAGGAACCTACTAAGCACAGCATTACAATAATTACAAATGCATGGATTGGGTTTTCTGCGTTGCTTTGAAATAGAAAACTTTGGCAATGTTTTTTTTTAATTTGTGAAAGAAACCTTGCTAACATTTTTTTTTTTGCATTTTTACATGAATTTTTTAAAAAAAGATTGGAATATAAATTTACATCCAGGTTTTGTACTTCGGATTTTATATACAAGACAAGAAGATTTAATTTCTCATGAATTAGTTTCTTCTTAGATTCAGTACCAACTATCAGTATCTCAGTCTTGTCCTGATTCAGATATATAGTTGTATTCATTCAGATATATAGTTGTGCATCATCTACACAGTAAATTATGCAAGGTTTCCTGATTATATTTCCTACAGGCAGCATATATAGCAAGAAGAGCTGTGGTCCTAAAATGAAAACTTGTGGAACTCTATACTAGAAAAACATTTTTTTTTATATGAATGATTTTCCAAAGCAAAAGTCTTCCAAAGTCTATCCATCAAATACCACTTAATCCATTCTAAACCTGCCCCAATTTTCAGGACGATGGATAAGGATCTTGTGATCAGCTATGTTCAAATGCCACACTGACATTAAGTAAGACTAAAATAGATTTTTTTTTTAGTCTGCACTAAGCCTTAGGTCTTTCACAGCACGGATCAGTGGCATTTCTGTGCTATGGTTTGAATGAAAACCTGAGTAGAATTTCTCCTAGAAAGTTCTTAGATGCCATATTTTCATTTAATTGCTTAAAAATTGACTTTAAAATAAATGTTTATAATTTGTTTGTTTATTTATTCATAGTCCTTCCACTGCATCCACTGATTCCAAACCAACTGTAAGAGATAATCTCTCCAGTGGGTCCTGGGTCTGTTCCAGGGTCTCCATCCAGTGGGTCATACCTGATATACAGCAGCTGTAGTGGGACGTATGACCAGGGGGCCTTTTTGTAAAATATCCAAACCAACTAGCTTGTCTTAATTGTCTTAACTGGCTTGTATCTACTCTAAGGCTCTGCTGGACCGCCAAACTCCTAACCCTATCACAGAGAGTAAGGCCAGCAACCCTGTAGAGGAACCTCATTTCTGCCTCCTGTACTAATGATCTTATTTTTTAGTCACTACTCACAGCTTGTGACCATAGATAAGGATATTGACTGACAAGTACAGTGACTGCAACATTGCTGCCACTGACATGATATATTTGTCAGTCATATGCTTCCTTTATTTTAATTTCTCAAGAATCAAACTCCTAGATAGTTAAACTCTTCTGCCAGGGGCAAGGTTTTTCTGCTCACCTACAGTTATCATCCCAGTCGTTTACAGATAAGAACTATGACCTCAGACCTGGAGAAGCTGATTTTCATCCTAGCCGCTTCTAAAGCCACGCCACCCTGCCCAGGATAAAGATGAATGAATGAATGAATGAATGAATATTATAGTAGGGTAGTTGAATTTTTCTTCTTTTTGTTGCAACGGTATCAAGTCTTTCCCTATATTTCACATTCAGAGCATGAACCAGTACATTATTAAAACATCTTTGAACTTCTTCACTGTTACTGAGTTGATGAAGCACATTTTTAATATAAGATTCACAAAAGTATTATATCTTATGTCTCATCTTGATACAGGTTAAGAATGACTGTTAATTCTATTTACAAATTAAGAAAATCTGAGATGAACAATATAATATTCACAGATTAAGAAATGAGACATGAGATGAGGCATGGAGAGGCTCATTTGTGTCTAAACCTGGCATAGGGAATGGTCTACATAAACATATGTTTTTACAAAAATGTGTGAAATTGTGGTATGCTTTGGTAAATTTTCTGAGAGGAGACATTTATTTAGTGTATATGGAAGAAGGCTCCAGTGTTTGCACTTTGTAACAGTCAAAGTTATTGGAAAAAAAGAGGCTAGTAAGGAACCACCATATCCAAGGGATAAAAGGAACCAAAGTGCTGTGGTATTAGAGGAATAAAACATTTCAGGGTGTGCTGTTTTTGAAAAATAATAAATCTCGAGGTGGTAACAGCCCGACATGAAGTACACACCACCCTGTTATTAATTATTTTCCTATAACATGCCCCATTGTGTTTTTCTGCTTACTAAAATCAGCTGTGATAAGAATTTTATCATAGCTAGTAGATCTATGATAAAGCAGGTAATCTGCTTGGGAGGTCTATAAATAGTCTACAAAAAGTACTTTGACTCAAGTGTCAATCACAAGACTCGAAAGTTGAAATGTGAATGTTGAAAAGATTGATGTTTTTACTTTTAAACTCACTATACTATATGCATGTTACTCTGCCTCCTCTCATTTCCTGTCTCACTGGGTGCATACTTTTATAGTTCTCAGGAGCAGACGCTAAAGCCGAAGTGTCTCTCTGATTCGGTCAGGTTTAAACATATAAAATCAAGCTTGCGATCTTTAATAAGATCTTGAATAAGAAATGATGTTAGCATGTTCCAGCTTACTATTTAGCCCATTGAGATTGATGAGGGCTACTAGGTTTAATGAAACATGAAGCGTTTTTTCCCTGTGAATTTTGAATGGTTGGCACATATTTAATTTTAATAATGTTTAATAGTATCTACTATTTTTAACACATATAACTCCCTTAGATTTGGCCAAAGCAAATTTAATAAATTGAGTAAATTAAACTACTAATTAGAGACATAGCTTATGAGATTTTAAAGTCCAATTGACACCCTGCAGTTTGAGAACCGCTGGTTTCAAGAAACATTTTAGCCAAACACAACTTTTTACAGTATTTGCTTTAACTCTAAATGTAGTCAATCCTTTGAATTTATTTGCCACTTAGTGTTTAGACTGAAGCTACAAGGTAAATGTAGTTAATGTAGCTGCACACCGAAATCACATTCACCTTATACCCTTATGAGCTGTTCAGTATTTTAAAGACTTGTCTATGTGTTAACTATATGACACTGTTATCAATTATAATGGACAAAAGGATGACGCAGCTCTGAAAACAGTAGTCATGGCCATCTTAAATCCAGAATCACATCATTTAGTGTCACTCCACACAAGTAGCATGTAGGTGGTACAGTGTTCAGAAGTTTGAAGGCAAATTTGTAGGTTACATGTGATTATAAGATAATATTGTTCCATTTTGAATTCTATTTTTATTTTAATGGACTTCTTATCACACTATTTTATTCAACATTATATAAAAATAGTATTACCAAGCCGGACAATGTCTTGAGTGTGTGACGTGGGCATAAACTGGCAGCTATAGACACCACCTTAATTATTAGCTACATTAACCTTGTAGCTCTAATGTAAACATAGGAATACTAGGTCATTAATATACTGCCATACCCCTGGTTGTAATAAAGAAAATGACATATATTTGTACAGTAAATTTACATATTAAACCATATTGGAGAAAAAAGTGAAATGATGTACAGAGATGAAGATTTTTTTTATAATTCTGAAGGCAAAAACAACAAAAATACAAAATCATTTATATAAAAGACTTAAAAAAAAAAAACTTTAAAAAAATCCCAGATGTTTGTCATCATTCATTGTTTCTCATCTTTTGAATCACCTGTTGAAACATTTTACATAATAAATAAATGTAGACAGGTTTTTAAAAAATGTAATGTGACATGGTTATGAAAGAGATGTTGCATTCAGAGTTGCCTTTGGTATGTAACACCAAAAAAAGAAGCTGTTCAGTGCAAACAATAATTTAATAATTTTACACTGAAGTTTCCTCGCACTGAGTTATCAGATCTGTATCCAAAACCGTCAATACTGAAGTGGAATTAATGCAACCCATGCACTGCAGTTGTATATAATTCACATTAATATTAATAGAGATAAAGCCAAATCCAGAACATATTAATCATTTTAAATCCCTGCAATACAGCTGATTAAACACCATCTCAAACATCACGCTATAACATACTGACATGTTATCCTCATGAAAGTGTGTTAATGAACTGATATGTGTTGTATCGGAACATAAATACTGGGAAGCACTGATCTAATACACACCAAGTACACCAATGCACCCTAACACACACTGACACACTCAACAAAACCTGACTCACTTCATAAACACACTCCTACTAGGGATAAAGTGAGTATCTTAGTGTCTGGTAAAGTGAGTTAGAGTGTGTTATGGTGAGTTAGGGAGTGTCTAGCTCTCAGGTTCTGCACATTTTATTCTGTTTTTATTTGACTTCTGTTTCTCTCTCTAACAAACCTTTTTATATCCTGATGAAGTGAGTGAGCTGATGCATTGTAGAAAAACACACTAACAAGCAATACAAGAGAACTGCAGGAGCAGGACTAACAAACGTTAACATATCCTAACAAAGTCTAACCCTAACACACTGATCCAACTCATCAGCTCTTTATTAGACATGTGCTGATATTACATCATCATATCATAGAAATAATTACATATAATAGAAATATAATAATTGCCCAAAATCCTGTGATACTATGATGTTATTATACTGCAAAAACGATTTCACTCAATCTCATTGTGAACATTTTTGTTTGAGACTTTTTAAATAGAGAATATTTGTGCATGTTGTATTTTGAAGTATATTTCATTATCTATTACAATAGGAAGACACTAGATTGTGTAGTAAATGGAGACTAAAGCAGTGGGACTGGGATCGCTGACCTAACACCCTCCTACACTGACTTTAGCCCCCACTGTTAAAGATTTGCGTTTGTCATACTCTAACACACCTGGCCCAACTCATATGCTTATTAACACACCCTTCATAACACTTTAACTCCCAATATATCCTTACGAAGTGAATGTAAATCGAGCTGATCTGCTGAATCAGGTGTGTTAGAGAAGACGACACTACATGACATTGTAGCACATCTCACAACTTCCTACATCCTAGTTAAGTGATAAACAATCATGACACACCCATTTTGGATCACAGAGACTCCTCATATTAACATAATAAAAAAATCAACAAATCCACACGGAATGAGAAGCAAAGGAGATACATGTACTAAGAAACAATTTATTCTCATGCAGTGCCTGAATACTGCAACAGTTTAAGAAAAATACTGATGTGCACATTTAACACAAAAAAAAAACACACACACGTGGGCGTGACACAAGGAAGACTACGGGGTTTAAAATCAAATGCCTGAGTTCTCATTACCTGGATGATGTAAGCACACACACACACACACACACACACACACGGCTTATTGTTCCAGTCTGAACATACATTACGGTGGACTTTAGGGAGACACAGACATGACATTTTTGTCCCTGCAAACACTGAAACAGGAAGTAATGACCTTTGGAAGGAATTCAGTCACTTCCTTATTCCACTGAAACAGGAAAAGGGCATTTTATTAATGCTGTGGCTTATTCTCAAAAATAAGGAGGCAAAAATACAAACCTCTGTTCCAATCCTGTTTTTAATGCGCCCATAACATCTTTCCCTTCCCTGGCTGCTGAGTGATGTTGCTTAGATGACCTTTAAATGAGGGATTGAATCGAAAACATTGGAGACTTCAGGGCCACAGTTTACCCAGAGGGCATTACTGCACTCTTTGACGCACTTTCATTTGTTTTTTTTTTTTTTTAATTTTATTTTATTTTTTTCAAAATGGTGGATGAACTGTTGGTAAGTGTAAACTATAAAAACTGTAAACTCTAACATTTGATTGTCTGTGTTTAGATTGATTTTTATCCCTCCAATTCCTCCATCTGTACATGACAGCTAAAGGAATAGTGCTACTTTACTCTACTAGCCAAGTAGCTGTTAGCATGGTAGCTGGTTAGTTAATAACCAGTTACCAAACCTTTATAACTTAGTATGTTGGAGACCAAAGGAAATAAATAGAAATAAAAACCGGCAATAAAATGATTTCAATAAAAATATTTCTATAGTAACTGTTTAGCAAACCAGCTAGTTAGCACGCTAGCCTTATTGGGTAGTTAGCTAGCCAATAAAACTCTACACAAAATGTGACAGAGACAGAGTGTGTAAATTTCCAAGAAAACCACCCTATTGTTTTTAATTTTTACCATATCTCATTAGCACACTAATGACATTAATAATGCAATAATGCCGTTATGACTCGGCGTAGAGTGTAACACTCTGTGTGTAAATCTCCAAGAAAATCACTTCAGCTTCATTGTTCTCACTGCAGAGGGAAAAACGTGACCTACACACTTCCGCCACCCCCACAGTGCAAATGCACACTCATTAGGTGATGTTTACGAGGGCGTTAAAAGCAGTATTGGAAGGCAGATTTCAGGCTTTACAGTCCCCTGCATGGTTATTGTCTTTACTTTATTTCATACATACCTTTATTTTCTCAGTCTGTAAATTTAAGCCGATATATAATTCATGCTTTGATAATCACACAATCAGTGCTGTTATGGTGTACAAAGTGTCCAGAAGTTTAAAAAAAAACATTAAATAAATTATTTATATAAAAGAACAAATTAACTTTTGGCATATTTCCATTCTCATCAGTATGTTAGATGTGAATAGACACTGATAGGACTCATTTGAACATATTTAAAAATGTCTAGCAGTAGTATGTCAGAGTGATTATAAGATTATAACACATGTCCAGGTGCTTTTACTGACCACTACTAGACATTTCAGAATGGACCTGGAGAACTGAAAACATTCATAAACAGATGTATAAATTAGAAATAACTATAATGAGCTCAGGGTAACATCTCTTGGATTAATCTTTGATTGGCCTCTCAAAGAACCGCTCTTCAGGCATCGGTACTGAAAATCTCCAACGGACACCAGGAGATGCTTCAAACCTTCAGGGTAAATCCACTCGGATGGCAGAAGTCAGGACGGAGAGAAAGAGAAAGAGTGCAGCATTTTCTCTCTTTCTCTTCAATTTTAGTGTCACATCAGACTCCCAGTGGAACGCAATGCAAACTGGCAGAAAGTCGCCTCTTCATTTCTTTTTTCCGCTCTTTTTCTCCATTTTCTCACCCTTGTCCGAGCGTTCAGAGCCCCGATCTGCCCTGTCTGATTTCTCAGCTCTGCTGCCTTCCCTCCGTGTGCCTTCGTCTGTAGATGAGGTAGTTGGATGAGACTGCCCCCATTTAGCGATTTCCTCATGTTCGCTAATACTAGTGGTGATACTCGAGATCCAGCCATTCAGATCATCCTGCATGAAAATAATTTAAAAAAAAAAACATTAAAACAGAATCCTAATTCACTTAATCTCTGCACATCAGATTAGAGCATCATTCTTTTGAAAGGAAACCTAACAAGCCCACCTAAGTTAGTAGTAAGCTAGCCAGGTTATGTAAGTAATGGTTAGATATGGTTAGCTTGTTTAACGTTACATCTACCAAACTAACTAGCTATTTAGATATTTATATTCAGCTTTTGCAATGACAACCCTACCTAATGGTAGCCGTCTAGTTATATGTAGCATATAACCTTTTCTGAGGCTTCTGTGCATACAGAGAATATAAAAAGTCTACACTCCCAAGTTAAAATTGCAAGATCATGTCAATGTGATATAGCAACCAACAAATTTAAGTTAAAAACACAGAAACGTTTTAGGGAAGAAAAAAAGAACAATAACATGCCAAATGTGCACGCCCCTTAACTAATACTTTGTTAAAGCACCTTTTGCTTGTCTTTTTTTATTTCTAACCTTTTCTATAACAGTCTACCGACTTAGCGCATCTTGATTTGGCAATTTTATTCCACTCTTCCATGCAAAAATGGTCCAGATCTAACAAATTGCAAGAGGATCTCTTAAAGTTGTTCCGCAGATTTTCAAAAGGATTTAGATCCGGGCTCTGACTGGGCCATTCAATTCAATTCAATTTTATTTGTATAGCGCTTTTAACAGTGGACATTGTCACAAAGCAGCTTTTAGTTCTGGGACGGCCACAAAAATGCCAGGCCGCCCCTTAACTCCAACCCTACCATTAAGTCTTTTGCTCTGTCATTATGTCTACCGTAGTGGGCAAAATCCATACCTTAAGAAGAATTACAACTGGTACAGTGAATCTACCGTCATGCCACCCACTACTACCTCCCTTAGCATCCTTTTAGCAGATATGTTGCTGGTATGGCATTCCAAGCCAGAACACTGGTTTCTAACTAGCTTGATTCACATGCAATCTAATAATCAGACAATACTTTTAACTTTTTTTAACCAAGTTGATTGCTCTAAAAAAAAACACCATATATTTACACACCTGGATTGAAGTGTTCCAACTCTATTGCATTTGAACTCAGTATTGAAAGTTAAATGAGAATGACATTTTTATCTGATCTAAAGAGGTGGCTAATTAATTTAATTATCCATTAAATAAAATAATAATTGCCATGAGAATATCACAATCGTCATCTTCCCATACACCATTCCCATATAGCAGTCTGTTTCCCACTTTCTGTGTTTGGTCATAGTGTCTTGTTCCTGTTAACCCCCACTCTGTGAAAACTGTGAAAAAGGGACAATTCCTTATTTCTTACAAAGAGCAAAATGCATTCAGGGAATTCTCTGTAAGAAAATGTAATAATAACAAACTGTACTACATTGCAGGATTTCAACTGGTTGTTTTCATACCTAACCAAAATAGTGCACTATGTGGTGGATAGGGTGAGATTTTGGACATGCACATAATCTTACCTCATCTTTTGCATGGAATAGGAACTCGCTCCCGTCTTTAGTTCTGGGATTAAAAGGAAAAAAAAAAAAAGACAAATGTCTTTTATTAGTGCATATATTTTCTTTCTAATTTTTTACTTCAAATTTTTTAAATATTTTTTACATTTACATTTTAAGTTACTATTATAGATTTTTGTGCATTTTCTTCTTTTTTACTTCCTTATAAAATTATATTTTTCATTTTATTTTCTGCATACGTGTTATATTTTTTCCTTTTATATTACCTATTTTTATTATATTGTTTTACTTTTTATAAATGTTTAGAATTATATATGTTATATATAATTATATATATATATATATATATATATATATATATATATATATATATAAAATGTAATTAGTTTTACTTTTACTTTTTTATTTCCTATTATTTACTTCCACTTTGTACATAGACTACAGACTTTATATGTCTTCATATTTTTCATATGATTTTATTTAAAAAAAATTTTTCCTTTTTATATAGTACTATGGAAATCTTTTTTTTTTAGATTTTTATGTTTTTTTGTACTTTATTAGACTTGTATTGGAAAATTATATATTTTTCAGACTATATCTTTAAAATATCTTTATTTTATAGATTTACTTTTCCTTTTTATTTCTATTTTTTATTTTATGTTAATATTATAAAGATTTTATTTTTTTTAAATGTCCTATTATTTAGCTGCACTGTGAATTGTTTACTTAAGCGTGAAGACGTTTTTCTTCTTCTTGTAGCCAAGGTTGATGTCGCAGGAGCAGCTGCTCAGATTGAGACGTGGCTCATTATTGTATGTAGACGCTGTGTTCTTTGAGTCCTTGAAGAAACCCAGTTCACCTTTACTCAGTACGCAGTACAGATTCACCCAAGATCTGCTGCAAAACGTAAAAAAAGAGCAGACGAGCAGGTGTTAGCGTCAAAGCGTCTATCTAACCGTTACTCACCTGCTGAAAGAGCGAAGGATAAATCCTTAACAGAGCGATCAGACTGCTGTGAAGAAAATCACCCCTTCACAGTGCTGCACTTCTGTGACTTACCTTTGTGGAGAGGCAGGAGATCAGCCAGGAGCATAGAAAAAAACATGGAAGAGAAGAGAATTTTGATTAATGCCAGCAAGCAGTGGTGACTAGTTAATAACGCTAATGCTAGTGTGAAACTAGCTGCAGTGAGAAAGCACTTTTCTATGGACTTTTCCATCCATCTGTTTTGATGCTGATTACGCACACAAAATAAAGTGTTTCTATATGTAAAAGTTGTGGCGTGTACAGGGATTGGAATTATCACCCTCCAAACTACCAACCTGGTATATCCAATGATAGCAGTGGGTTTGACTGTTCACAACTTTTATGTTTTCTTAATGATCTTGGGTGATCATTTCAGATTGCAGGGTTTATTTAATAGACTTTTCATTGATGTTTGCAGGTTCCCAGTTTCTCCCTATATTTGTCATTGAGTGTGTGTGTGTGCAAACTTAGAACTTAGAACAGTATACCTACAAGATCTGTAGCATTTCTAAGCAACTTGATAAGATACCAACATTGGGTAGAAAAAGTAAAGAAAAAAAAAACAAGTTTCTTATGCATAAGAATGAATTCTTAAAAATGGGATTGATCAAATGCACATACTCATATGCACAAGTCCAAATAAGGAAGCATAATAAATACCAATTGTTTATAGCCACCATACATGTTCCTCCCACTGCTCATTTAAATACAGACATACTGAGAATATCCATGTATGCATTGTTTCAAAGGGTACCTGAGGATCTGTTTTGATAGAGACTATAAAGCACTTTTGTAAGTTGCTCTGGATAAGGGAGTCAAGGGAAAATGTGGACATTGAAACTCATAGCCTCTTTTAATTTGATGCAGGTATCCTCATTCCTGGTGTTGCGAAACATTCTGTGTGTTTGACTGGTACTGCTCAGCAACAGAAGAGCATTTAATGGCAGCCCAGTGGCTTTCTTTGAAAATTCGCAAAACATCTGGATGGAAAAAACCTCTAAGCAGCACTCACTATGCATGTATATCTTTTTATGTGTACAGGCGCAAAAGTAAAAGGCAGCCATCTTGAATTGTATATCAGGCTAGTTAATGAAATGAGCCCACATGCTGCTTGGCCTTGGAAGTGGGGAGCTGTTGAAAGGGTATGAACTGCCAATATTCACTCTGTACCATACCTTTTAAGCCGTGGATTCAAAAATACAGCAGCTGTGGGTCTTCTGCCAAAAGATGCTAGCAGCTAGCATCAAGATGTCATGCAAGAGGCAAGCTGTGCTAATGGTACACTATTTAATACCGTTAGTAGGGGAAAAATAGTTACAGAACCTCTAATTTGTGCAAGCAAAACAAAATAATTCTTTGCTTTTGTTAATCTAAGATATTGTTCTTTAAGAAAAGCTACAGTAAGCTATACTGAAATTTAACATGGCACAGACAAAATAAAAACGTAAGCATTTTTTTAAACTATTTTAGTTTGTGTTGATTGCAAACGTTTAAGAAAAAAATGACAAACTACCAAGCACTGGTGCACTAGTGGATGCTATTTTGGTGTTAGCATACAGTAGAATCATGCTAAGCCCTGACTGGCATAACTGGAGCAAGGTCAATAGCATGCTAAGTTATGTTCATGCCCACAGGCTTTAAGCTGAAGGAGTTGAAGCTCCCCACCTGTTGGAGCTTTTCTTCTGGCTCTCTATGTCTAATTTGCGGAAGAGGAAGCCCTCACGCTGAGCATGATGGGAAGGTGGCTGGGGGACAGACGAGCTGCTCTGGGCAGGAGCAGATCGTGAGCGTCGCGTTTCGCCCTGTGCCCCATCTTTGGGCCGCGGCCGTCTCCGTGGTTTTGGTCGGTCTCGAGCTCGGGGTCGGTCCGGCCGTGACGACTTCTCTGGAAATCCGTTTGGAAGGCGAGGAATTTCTCCTCGAGCCTAAGATTTTATTACACTTTAATTAATATTGATTACCTGTATTAATATTGATTATATGATTATAATACTGTAACATATTCTACCTATATTTGCAAATAAAAAAAAATCCAAGTGATTTGAGTCACTATATCCTTCCTGGCAGAACCAATCTGGCCATTTTCCTCTAACCTCTCTTATCAACAATGCATTTCTTAATGTTTTTTGTTTTTCACACCATTCTGTGTAAATTCTAGGGACTATCGTGTGTGGCAATTCCAGGAGATCAGCAGTTTCTGAAATACTCAAACCAGCCCATCTAGCACCAACAACCATGCCACGGTTAAAGTCACTGAAATCACATTTTTTTCCCCATTCTGATGTTTAACTGAAGCTCTTGACCTGCATCTGCATGATTTTATGCATTGTGCTGCTGCAACATAATTGGCTGACTGGATAACTGCATACATGAGCAGGTGTATAGGTGTTTTTATTAAAGAAGACAGTGAGTGTGTGTATGTATGTATGTATATATACAGTATATTGAGACATGTGTGTGTGTATAGCATGTAATTACAAACCTAACAAACCCATAAAGACATATGTTAAACATAACCAGAGATTGTGAATTCACCTGTGCAGCTTCTCTCTCTTGAAGCTGTTCCACAATGTCAGCTAAGGTAGACCGTTTCTCTCTGCAATGAAACAACAAATTAAGAAATTGATGAACTAATTAACTATGTTTAACAACACAGATCGTTTATGTCCCATTAAGATATATGCTTCAGAAAACAGCACAAAATTATAATTGGATACCTTGGATACCTTTAGGGGTTCATATACGCAGCTCAGAAACACCAAGCAAAGTGGTTACTTATGTTCATATACAAGAATAAAAGAGCTATCTCAGTTTAAAAAGTGCAATTGTGTTTGTAAGCAGAGAAGCTGCAAAGCTAGTGTGAGAGAACAAATTCTGTGTGCACAGTGAGCTGAAGTAATGTATGATGACGCCGCTGAAATCAGATGCTGCCAGGGTTCATTTAAAATTAAAATGCTGACCAGTAAGATGAGCAACTGTGGTGATATGGAAATGTAATACTCCGCTGTCTCACCCTCCTCCTGATCGTCTATCTGATGGTTCTTTGCCCGTCTCATGTTCGCTGCTTTCTTGTCTCTCAAGCCGATGTCGGTCTCTTCTCCGAGTTTCGTATACTTCCTGTTCGCTGGACGTCTGTCTCTCTAGCCTCCTCTCTCTCTCTGCCCTTTCCCTCCATACTTCCTGTGGAAGCTCATCTCTCCTCGCCTGAATCAGCTGCTCGTTAGAAAGCTGACGTTCTATACGCAATTCCTTCACATGAGGACGATGCTGCTCCACCTGCAATTCAGAGCGACTGCCTCCACTGCATCCTGGCTCCTGAAGCACTACCTCTGCCATTACATTCACATCTATTTGAGGGCGCACTGTGTCGCGCATTGGTTTGATCTGAGTGCTTTTATGTTCTGTGGGCATTCCAAGACCTGCAGCAACCCCCAGGACACCGGTGTTTCTTGCCTCCTGGATTCGGGACATGGCTGATCCACTCACAATTGGCGTGTAGTTTGAGACTGTGGAGCCAAGTCTCCGAGATCCAGATGGTGTAGATGGCTGAGCCATGTTTCGCTCACCCCAATAGTCCCCCTGTTCGTAAATGGTCTGTTTGTGAAGTGATGAAGGGCTGCTACGTGCTGGAGATGAATCCTGAGGGTCCAGAAAAACCTTACGACCCAGCAAAGGGGTTGGAGGCAGCTTACTTTGCTCTGCCTTCACCTTCTCCACCTGCGTGAGAGAGATGAGATCTTAATGCTGTTATTTGCTTAATTATTAGAAACTGCAAGCATCCATGCTCATGTAGTAAGCAAGGAAGGGCCCCACAAATGGACCGTTGAAGAGCCCATCCAAGTTACAATATTGAGGAAGCAACCTAGTTTATATAGGCGTTGATGATTTTCGTATTAATTAATTTTGTGGTTATGGCTTTGTATTAATTAATTGATTCATATGGGCAATTTAGAGTAGCCAATTCACCTACCTGCATGATTTTGGGAGGCAGGAGGAAATCGGACACTGGGAGAACATGTGTAACTCTGCACAGACAGTAACCCAACCTCAGGATCAAACCAGGGACCATGGAGCAGTGACATGGCAACACTACCCATGCCACCCCCATAGCTCCTATAATACCTAATATCATTTACTTTCTAAAATGTAATAGTAAGTAAGTAAGTAAAGTAAGCAAGCCAGTGATTAATTAAGTGAGTAGGTAGTAAGTAATTTAAAAAGCACATTTAAAACAACAACAGTTGACCAATGTACTGTACGGAGTTAAGATCATATAAAAATTATTAAGCAATGAATAAAAATGAATAAAAGCAATGGTAAAAGGAGAAATATATGACAACCAACACAGATGAAAATGCTGAAAAATGCTGAAAATTCTGAAAAAAATAAAGTGTTATAGATCTAAATACAGTTGTCACCCTAGATATTGTTCCTTACAAGGAGTTTATTGGTGCAAAAACCTTCTAGAAAAAAGGTAATCTACAAAGCTGTGGAAAAAGGTGATATGCTCAGATGAGTCAGTTTTCCATATTCCTGACAAGAACGTGAGTACATGATTGGCTACTCCAAAAGAATGGAAAAGGCTTGAATGCTTGACCCCTGGTATGGTTTTTCCCTTGGAGAAAAGAATTGCTGCAAATAAATATAAAGTTATTCTAACTGGTTTCCTTTATGCTGTGATGAAACATTCCTATCCTGATGGGAGTGGTCTCTTCCGGGATTACCCCACCACCATCCTCAGGGCATGATGGCTCACTGAATGGTTTGATGAGTATGAAAACGATGTAAATTGAGGGAATATCTTTTGGAAGAATGACATTCCTCCCTCTAAAACAGTTTCATAGACAGGTAGAACCTATGAAGCTGTTCTTGAGAATTGTGGTGGTCCATCACCTTACTAAGACACTTCAGGTCGGCTTTTTCTTTAATTTGTCACCCCTCTGTACGTTGACCTACTGTTAACTAGCTATGTATTTATGTCTATCTAACATACTCCAATGGCAGCCCCTCACAGCACCTCTAGCTAGCTTATTTAATAGCAAGATAATGCTATCTTTACTGATCAATATTAGTAAAAGTCATCTTTGTCTCTTTGTTGCTAATACAAACATAATAACATGTAGGTGGAATGGCTATATAGGGTACAGGACCTGCTAAAATCCAAAAAAAAATGTCTTAAATATATTTCAAATTATGTATCATACAAACAAATGTATACATCGTCACTTTGCTGGCTTTGTTTGAGCTCACCGTAGTGAGGCGGCGTAATGAGCTGAATCTCTCTTCCCAGGATGCCGCTGCTTTCCTGAAGGCCTCATGTCGGCGAATGAGCTGCTCTACTTCATCTACGCTGCCACCAAGTTCCTGACTGACCAGGAATGCCTCCTGAGATGAGAGCCAGGACTCAGCGACCATCGCCTCCTGAGCAAACTGATGAACCTCCAACACTGTGACCGGGGGAGAAACACACAGACAGGGAAGTGGTAGTAACAGAGACAGACAGAGGCAGGGAGAGTTGAGGGGAGAGAAACAAGTAAATAAAGGGAAAACATAATGAATGACACAGCAGTTAAGAAAAAGAAAGAGAAAGAAAAAAGGAGAGTCACAATAAAAGAGAAACAAAGGAAGAAACAGCAAAAAAATTATTCATTACAGTTTATGATAATGAAAATCAGATGTTCATTCATTCTTCTTATACATTTTATTTATACATATTACACTAGGATTTACTGTTATTATTACTCCATGGTATAATGACTCACTGTGCTGTAGTTCCTCCCAGTGTTTATCCCATTTCTCTGTCAGCTCTCTCTGTTTGGCCAGAACTTTCTCCAGTTTTTCTTTAATCTGAAACACAGACTGACATTTCATTAGGCTAATGAAAATACACAACATTAAGGATCCAGATTAAGGATCGGTAGAATCACGGCAATAAAAAATGGTGCAGTGCAGAAATAAAACTCCAACTGTAGGATCGTTTGGATTCAAACTTGCTGATAGAGTGAAATTTCACACCACTTCACTCTCCAGACAGTTTAAGTGTAAATCTGCTGCTGTCTGAGAGCTCATGCTATGAATATATTACTGACTTGATACTGCTCATCATTTCAGATACTGCTTTCATTAGCTAATATTGCCCATTATCATAATTTTTAGATCTTTAAAATTGGTACTGGTGACAAGATTTTCATCATGGTCAAGCCTGCTTTTTATGAGAAAGTTAAATGGGAGCAATACGTCAAACAAACACCTGTGTGTCTATGATGTGTGTGGTGTAGATAAGATAATTAACTGGGTGGAAACAGAGTGTTTGGAATAAATGGTATCATAGCGAGTCTCATTCGCGAGTGTGTCTCATTCTCTCCATGGACCAAGTGCCAAATTGCATTAATAGTATTCTAAATATGTGAAAATTGCACACCAACTACGGTAACCTGCAGTTCTGTACTATATCTTATTAGTTAAAAAAGTAGTATGTTGTTACTTCTTGGGGCAAAAGGCAGTTTTGTTTGGACTGCTATAGTGTATGCTTGCTAATATCACTGATTAGATATTATTTTGGCACCCTATTTAGTCCAGTGTTTGGGCCAGAACTCATTTGTTAGGGTCATCACTATTTCAGAATATTTAACAAAACAGCAGTATATAGAAACAAATGTCACATCTTATTTCGACCACCTTTTGACACAAATGCACCAATAGCAACACCAAAACAAGTCACAAATTTGGACCTTTAGCGCAGAGGTTCACTAAGGCCTTAACGTAGATATCAAGGTGTGTAATCAAACATATTAATTTGTTTGTGACACATCAACCGCTACCTAGTAGAGTCACTGCTAAGTTCTGTGAGTCTGCTCATGTGAAAGAAAGATCTTTTGCATTGTTTTAAACTGAAACTAGTATATAAGAGTTTTCTTGCTGTCTTCTTGCCAAGCACTTACAGTTGTATGCATAAGTTTGAGCGCCCCTGACCAAAACAAATCATATTGTAGCACTTTGAGATTTTCTTTAAAATGTAAAGTGCTTTATAAATAAAATGTATTATATATTTTGTTGATTTTTAAAGTGATTAGAAGTAAACACAACACAAACATTTTTTTGCAAATGTTAAGGCACAGCTACTATTTGATTAACTTAATAATAGAAAAATATAAAATAGTAATTGCATGTGCAAAGGTTTGGACACCCTTCCAGTTGTAAAGTCTCAGAATTTAATTAACTTCTTAGGCCTTAATTCACCTACTAAGTCTCGTTAATCAAATCCAGAATTGTCTTTAGGAACTGTCTCATTATAAAACGGCTTATTATAATGTTTTAAACGTTATCCTTTACCTCCTCTGCTGCTGGGTTTCTGGCAGCCAGCAGTGTCTTTCCCATCTCGATACACTGCACCATGCTCTTATTTCGTGCTTCCACTTCACTCTTCAGGCTCTGATGGTAGTTCATGAGCACCTCGACAGAGGAGACATCCCTGAAACCAGCAGCAGATAATTAGAGCTCTGAGAACAGAGAGAGGAAGAGGCAAACAGATAGGAGCCATTTTGGGACCTAAGCACACTGAAATCATAATATTCAGACTTGGACAAAAATACAGCTCTTTTTTAAGTCTCAGATTTTTGTAAAGGGAACCTTTTGTGTGCTTTTACATAAATGAAGGAAAGTGTTAGGTGCCCTAATGCATTTAAACACTACATGATGTCTTTTGTTCCCGGTCTTGTTTCCCAGACTTATATCCCCACATTGTTTTACCAGTGTACTTGTTGTGTTGTGATATTTTGTGATTTTTTTTACCTTTGGGTTTTGAGAAGATATAGCCTTTATTAATCATATTTGACTGACTGCATTGTTACCTCTGCTGGTTTTGGTTTTTGACATTTGGTTATTTAGTCTTTAGTTGAAGCAACAAGGCTAATTTAGCTAACAAGCAATGGAAGTCTATCTCATCAAATAATGTTTTCCATACATACACCTTAACAGGACCAAAAACGTATACATTTACAAATGATATTGTTAAGCATAATCTCATAAAAAATATTTTCTAACTGCACAATTGTGTATAGCAGGCATAGTCCATACTGACTACTTTGTTTCAAAATTTGTCAGTACAGTTCTGCCTGGAAACATGGTGTTTAGGGGATCTGGTTGTTCAAGTTGGCTGCTCCATAACATTACAGTGTTTTGTTGCACAATAAATATATGTTAATGTTTATAGATTACAGTAATTGTGTGTCCTAAACCAACAGCAAGTTTGATATAAGTGGGACATTGTGTACATTAAGTTTTCACCACACCATTCCTTTAAATTACATTTATCTTAAGATTGCATTACAGTAAGAAGGAAGAAACCAACAAAATCCAATTTATGTATAAAAGCTTATTTACCTTTAGGCAGAGAAAAGCGCATTCCTGCTAATTACACTTTTAATTACACTTTTTTTTAGCTTTTATTACTATCTTTTATTATTTTATTGTATAGAAGTGTGTATATTTTCGAGTGCTGCACCTGGGTTTCTCTCCCGTTCCTATCTGACAGATGATGCTGTCCATCCACATCAACTGATCACGCACTACACTGAAAAATCGCAGTTTATCTGATGCTGTGGTAATCTGTACACGGCAGTCCTCACAGGACATGATCAGCATCTTCCATGCTTGCATCACTTCATATTCCTGCATGGCGATGGCCTCTGCCTTCTCCCCTGCGTAAACAGTACGGAGCTGAGCGGCATTTTCCTGTAACTGTCTCACCTAAGGAAAACACACACACACACAGAGTTGTAAGAAGGTACAGATGCACATGCACATACAGTGGGATTAAATTTTATCTATTGTATTCTCTAAAATTGTTGAAATAAAAACAATTCTTTGATTCACCTGCCCAACCAATAGCTGGATGTCCTGTTCAAATGTGTTCATGAGTCTCTGAAGTGTGCTAGTGTTTGCTGTGCCATCCTGGTGCTCACGCACTTCCGGTAATCTCCGGTGTTTATCAGCTATCTGTGTTATCACCTGTAACACGCACAATGTATATACACAAATTCTGTTTCCATTGTTTATCCAGAACTAGCATTAACACTTTTCTTTTAACATACAGTAAGCTTACTAGAAATAGCTAGCTAACCTAATAACTAACACTAGGAGCCTATATATATGCTGAATACCAACTGTGTTATGTTAGCCATGTTTATGTTAAATACAACTATGAGAACAACTTCTAAGAATTTACAAACACATATATATCACTGCTAACACTGCTAACTAGCTACCCAACTAAATTAACATTGTGATATGGGCATGTCACCTCTCTGCAGTCGGAAAAGAATTTGTGAAGCTGGTGTGACGCAGCAAGCATTTGTGCTCTGGTTTCCATCAACTCCATCAGTTCAGCCCATGATTCATTCACTCCGTCCTTCCACTCAGCAATGATGGCAGCGTCCGCATGGCCATAATCAATCAACTCATCCACCATCTGATTAATAGCTATCACTCGCTCCTGACCCACACTTCCTGTCTCCGAGGCAAACTCAGTGAACTTTTCCTGCAGGATCTGAACAAAAGCATCAAAGGCGTGTCATTAGAAAGAATATTATGAATATTCTGGCCAGCATATGGACAGTTCTATCTAAAGGTTTTCTTGGTCTTCTAGATCTTGCCTCGACTTCCAAAGTTGCCCTTAACTGCCATTTCTTACTGACTTTTTGGACATTGTGGAAATTGCTGGAAGCACTTTGATATCTTTTACTAGCCAACCTCTGCTCTGTAGGCATCAATTTGCTTTATTTTCAGTTCCTCAGACAGCTGCTTAGAAGAGAGATGGCTTTGAATGTTATCAAAAGGTCAGAGTCAGAGAATGTTATGCTCTGGAACTGTTATTCCTAATGACAATTCTTGACCTACATAACCTACATAAGTCCTGATAAGTGAATTAAGACTTCACAAGTGGAAGGGGGTCCAAACCTTTACACATGCCATAATTACTATTTAATTTTTTTTCTATTATTTATGTTTATCAAATATATGTTCATTAAAATTTAGAAAAAAATTTGTTTTTTTGGAGTGGTTGTGTTTATTTCTTTTCACTTCAAAAATCAAAAAATATGTAATTTGGCTAGTGGTGCCCAAACTTTTGCATAGATTTTTTGCCTGTACATTCTGTAGAACTTATTCAGTAGTAGTCACATGGGATAAGATTTAGAGACATTCAGCTGTTAAGTTAGCAATGTTACCGGGGTACACTTGCAGTAATTATGATCAATTCACTCAGTAAAATTGATGTGTGTATTAATCACAGAGATGGGTGGCTGTTACACCAAAGGTTATGTGTACTATGTGTACATCTCATATCTTTACTGCAAAGTGATTTTGAAGTTGAGCTTGATCATTAGTTGGTCACATGCCCATAACAAATACTGTATGTGTTTTTATACTGAATATGAATACAGGTATATGAATGTATGCATGTATATATGTACATATGTATGCATGTATATCCAAAACCATGGGCATTAATATGGACTAAAATCCAGTAATTACATCACCCCTTCCCCTCTTGTAAAAATAATCCAGTCTTAATAGGGCTTAAGACATGACAGAAAGTATCCGAAAGAAGCATGAACGTGACAGCCAGAGAATAGGAAACATAAAAAATACATATAGGGATGCACTAGTTATCGATCATTTACTATACTGGCAGTATTATGAGCCTCTGGCCTGCACATCACAATAAATCAGAGGGTCATCAGGCTATGGATATAGTACATCCTAAGCAGGCAACGGAGTGTGCATACTACCCAGAAATAAGTGCCCCCCGCACAGAGAGGGAGCACCAGTAATGCAGCCAAGGCCAAATAATATAGTCTGGTCAGCAACTCATGACACCCATGACCTTATGGTGGAATAAACATTCCAAAAGCTTTTTTTAAGGCTTTTAAGCATGTTAAAGCTTGGAGATCATAATATGGAATGATATAATCACAGTATGATATTTGTTCATATCATGCAGCGTTAGGATATACCAATCATTAAGCCTGTAAGAAAACCTAAAGCTATTTTTTCTCATTTTTGTTGTTGTAAGTTGTTTTTGTTCCATATTATAATGTTTATTTCTGTAAATTGTGTTTAATTATGTGCAGTGTGAAACCAAACCAAATAGACTGACATGTGTGAACGCATCCTTTGATTTTATGGACATATGATAGTGAGTTAATTAATTGTTCCTCTAAGCTTTATGCCTTATCTTTTCTACTGCTTTCAGCCAATAAGTTGACACTTTTCTGGATTAGTGACCAATGCTGGAATCTTTTCGAGATTTGATTTGGATGAATATTATTTTTGTTGTTGCTGTCTCACCGTGACATGTTCATAGTCCTGCCCGAGTTCGGTGGAGCTGGCTGAGATCTCTCGCTCAGCAATCCACTGTTCCAGTTCTTCCACCTCTCTGTGGAGTTGAAAGAGCCAGTACTGCTGTTCCAACCGGCACTTCCGCTCTTCCACCAAGTCCTTCAAAGACACGTAGAGCCGGTCGATTTGAGATTGGCGTTTACTGATCTGTTCACTGCGGAACAAAAACACATACACATCTTTCCATCAACTCCTGGTCCATTAAATATCCATTAAATAATATGTGAGATCACCCTTCAGTCACTATTGTACTAAATGCACTGCTACTGCAGCATGAAAGACACCACCACCAACCCACCACCACAAGAAATGCATATGCACCCGAGACAGGGCCAGGCTGGATATAATGTTTATACTAATCCCTCAATACTGGCAGGAATAAAAATTAAGGTTGTGCATTTTTGTCATTCGGACACTGAATTGTCTCTGCTAGTATTGCATGCTGACATTGCATGGCCAGTAGTTTGAAAAGATGCAAGATGAGTGTCAAACCCATTTTAGGTATACGGCTACATTCTACAGTATCAACCAACGCACCTAGTACACCAGAGTCTACACAGTCTCTGCCACCTTTTCTGTTCCACTACACCATCACTAAACTGCCCTTAATGGGGTTTAACTAACCATCTCTGTCTGCGTGTTGTGTTCATGGTACACAACTGACCAGTATGGTCACACCTCTTCTGAAGAAGAGCAGTTACTTTGCTTATCTCACCCTATATAACATCATCTCTGTATGTGCATCTATTTAGGTTTCTGGTTCCATTTAGGTTTTATTCTGTTCACATTCAAGATTCACGTAAAAACACACAGATTAAAAAACAAGGAGTGACCCATACAAACACACACCTGTCAGGATGGCCGAGCTCCAGTAGTTGTCTGCACTGTTGTGATAAAAGCCCGATGGTTTCAGCGTAATCCTCAATCGTCTGCTCCAAAGCTAACTGTTTTTTCAGCAGCTGCAGAGTACTTGATTCATCCTGAAAGAAGAACAGATGTTACTCATACAGCATTCCCAGCATAGCAGTGGTACTGACATGGTAGAGCGCATAGCACTGGCGCAAGAGTAGCAGATCAGTGAGCAGCAGCACTGGGTTTTTAGACACCTCAGTGGCTACATTTGCTTAATAATGAGAAAGTTCCTCAAAAAGATGACTAAATATTACCACACTAAACTTGGTTAAACATTAGATCAGCACAAGGTAAATGTGCATGTTCAGGCATTTAAAAAAAAAAAAAAAAAGAAACTCTGAATGGTTCGGATTTACCTTACCATAGTGCACACTCATGTCTACACTCTATTAGTTTGTATTGTATTTTGAAAAGTTTATCATCCCATTTAGCTGCTTTTACTAGTAATTATACTTGAATTTTAAGTTCAGTTCACTCTTCTGTTAGTGTCCTTGAAATCCAAACATGTTGTAGCTGTCAGAGACATTTAGTACATGCAAAAATCTCATTTGCATATTGTTTCCTCCCCTAATATTGCTGTTGACAAAACTCACACAATTATTTTTTGTAAATGACCCAGAACATACCCAATTTGTATGAGCAATTGATCCCAATCCACATGCAAATTAGCACACAATAGTACTATTATTCTTAAGAAATAAATGTCACTATTTGTAATGCATACAAACATATTTGTGCACTGTGTGTGAAATGTATGTACAGTGTGTCTCCATCCATTGTTCCTGTGCTACCTTTCCTTTCTCCTCATTCATCATATGCAGCTCCTGTTCGCTGAGCCACGCCTCCACCTCTGTAATGTCGCTGTAGTACTGTTGAGCATGATACATGGAGTCTAAGTGCAGTTGTTTACGCTCTGTCTCAGCCCACAGTGTCCCCCATAGGCTGTGTAGATCCTCCATTAATGCGCTCACACACTCCGCCTCAGTCGTGCGCACCGATGAGAACATACTCGCTCGCTCCATCACCTCTTCCACATGCCCCCGGTGGCTCTCCAGCTCCCTTTGCAGGCTCTGAAGGGGACAGACATGCTGTGCTAGGAATGTGCTGATACAGTATATGCTAATGTGATACACCACTATACAATATTCAAGACTAGCACAGTCAGTGTTTGTGGTCCCGAAGGACAGTCTGTCCCATTCAAAAAGACACCTAGGTTTAAATTTGCCTATGTAATGACAATGGAAATGAAGCAAACTACCTTGCCTCTGCCTTTAACAGTGCATTCTTTATAAGTATAACCTAAAATGGACCAGAGATGTGAAGTGTTACCTGATTTTTCTTCATGAGCTGCTGCACGGCCTGTAAACTACTCCCAGTTTCCTGTAAGGTAGCTAGCGGAAGGCGCTCTTGCACCCACAGCTGAAAACGCACAAAAATGATCAGATATTCCACATACAAAAATAATTCCTATATGCATTACTGAACTTAAGGAGTAGATTATCAGAGATACTAACTTGATATTTAGACATTCATGATGTTAAATTGGAGGCTAAACATTTATTATGTAAGAGTTACATTAGCCTTGTGACATGCACACAAAACTAAAGATGCAAACTTCAGACACCAAAAATCAAAGATCAACTTCATTTCTACAACATTCAACATTCATCCTATAGCTGTTACTATTTCAAGTTGTTGTATTCGTTTACTGATATTCATACCACAGTGCTATTGAGTCATAAGGTGCTGATTAATTATCTATAACAGCACAGCTCTGACAGAAGTTCCAACAGTAATTCAAATGATTGTTTTTTTTTTATTTATTAATGCACTCCTTATTAATGCAAGCCTTAAAAATGTGTTGTTATATTCTTATAACAAAGAAAAACCTACTTGTTGATATGGCGAAGATTTCTATTAGGAGATGTTAATTTCCTACTTCCTACATTTCCTACTTCTATTTCCTACTTCCTATTTTATTTCAACTGAGCATCTCCCTGCAATTTTTTTGCAAGTTTTTTGCATATGTTTATGCTGCTACAATACTCATTATATTATACTGTACATAGGCTGCTACTCTTATGTTTACACTTATATTTACATTATTTCAGCTACTTGTATTGTACTCCTGTACTATTTGCACTATTGTCACTAGGTTCACTTTTAAACAGAACTGTGTATTGGTCGGCGCTGTAGTCATTGTACTGTCTTGTGCTGTCTGCACATGTTTGCACTTGTGCACTTTACGTATAAATTATGTAGTCCCTTGTAGTACTGTGTTGTTCTGTGTCGTCTTATGTAGCACCTTGGTCCTGTTTCATTTCACTATGTACTTGTATATGGCTGAAATGAGAATAAACTCCACTTGAACTTGAACTTGAACTTGATTTAGCATTTACGGAAGGAGTGTCCAGTGTTAACGATTTGTAACCTTCAGAAAGTTTTCTTCAGGATTGCAGTTTCTGTTTGTGGTTTCATGAGATTGCATTAATTGTTTTCTTTTATTAACTTTAATAGAGAGAAATAAGAGAGGCGAGTAAGGGAACGTCTGTTTATGGCTACTATAACACAAGCTATAACAGGAACTAACTTGTCTCACAGACATTTCACATCAAATGTAACCATAAACAGTTAAAGAGCATGACATGTCTTTTATTAATAAATTAAAATGTGTAATCTTTGGCATATCACTATAGTATAAGAGGAAATAAATATTTTCTGACTGTGCTGTTATAGGAAAATAGTCCACTTGGATGCCTTGTTGTGTTTTATTCCTTACTTATTGAATGGTCATCATCATCATCATCATCATCATTGCTTGTACTGGGCTGTAAATCTGATCCTGTGTAGCGAGTAACACATTAATCTAAACACACTCCACTGTGGCAAACTGGCTAAATAATGCAGCCTGGAGTTTACATAGAGCTTGTTTTAACTGCACAGGATTTCTCACTGGGATTTAGACCATTGTGACTTTGTCCTGTTTGGTGTCCTAGAGGTTTCCAACCACTGCACCTCAGGTCAGTATGGGGTCATTTGTTACCAGCCCTGACCATTTTTTCCCCCTTTTCCTTCATACTAAGCTAAATGTGGCAGTGAAGGAGTGAGCAGAATTTTCTTTATAATGCTCATGTTAACAAACTCACTAAAGTGAAAAATAAATTTGTGCATACAATATGCTAATGAGAGGACAACCGAAACATGTTAATAATATTAATAAAATCCTAAAACAAATATGCTAATAGGCAGGGAAAGGGAAAAGATTGCCATTTAACACAAATAAAATAAAAGTGCATCAAGAAACAGGCTTTCTGGAAAACATAGACACACACACAATAACCTACCTTGCTATCTGCAAATACACACTCTCCACATTATACACACACATTAGCTGTGTGTATACTAACTGTGCGTCAAAGCAGAACATAGAACAGAACATCTCATTTTGAGAAACTTGTTTAAAAGTCTCTTGCAAACTCACAATTTCGTCCTGCAGGTCACGGCGCACTTGGTGCACCTCTTTGGAGGCAAGCAGGATTCTTCGTCTCTCCTTCAGAGGCTCGATGAGACGTACGATCCTCGCCTCCACTTCAGCCTGACGCTCGGTCACTGCGTCTGTCATCACATACTCCTCGGGGAGAGAGGAGGACTGCATTTGCAGATCACACACTTCATTACACCACTCCTCCATTTGTCGCTCCATCATCTGAGAGAGAAAGAGAGGGAGATAGCATAAGTAATACAGTTTTTTTCTCCCTTGGCTAAGGCTAATATAATGCTAATAGTAACAACCCATTAAAGTGAAAAACAAGCTAGTGCAAACAAGATGCTAATGCTAAGATAGCAAAGAAAGAAAGAAAGAAAGAAAGAAAGAAAGAAAGAAAAAGATGCCAGGTAGGAACAAAATAAAGAAAGAGAAAATGACAAAGTATCTATGAAAGTTATATATGAAAGAGAAAACTGAAAAAATAAATAAATAAAAGGGAAAAGTAAGGGATTGCGAGTTGTGCAGCTGAAAGGCTTATGTCCTACTGATTCCAAGAGAGCAGAATTGTCCTGCTCTCTGGATTTCAAGGACTGCTTTATTCTTTCTCCTGTCAATCAGACCAAGACCAGCCAATCATGTTGGCTCATGTATACAGAATAGGCCTGTTAATGCTTTCCTCCAATTGCAATCAATGCAAAAAATGCTGTAGGCCCTCATCCACCAGGGTTTGGTAGCTTACAGTGAAGGGAAATGAGTATTTGGATACTTTTGTTTTTGTTATTTAATATATGTCTAGTGCATAAATCCACTTAAAATTTACACATATAATGTCTTTTGTACTTATAAAAATGCGATGTGGTTGTAAAAGGGTCTTGCTTTAAAGCCAGTGCCTTTTTGAATGACGAATGGATGTGGATGAAGGAATGAAACTCAAATTGAACTCAGATCAGCTGTAAAGCAGTGCCATGCTGCCAGGAAAAAAAAAACAACCAGCCACATTAAGGGTGAGGCTTTTAATCCAAAGAACACCATCCCCACTGTGAAGCATGGTGTAGTCAGCATCATGTTGCGGGGGTGCTTTGCTGGAGAATGGACTGATGCACCATGAGGTGGCATCATGAGGAAGGAAGATTACCTAGAAATACTGAAGAAAAACCTTAAGACATCACCCAGAATGTTAAAACTTAGTCTCAACTGAGTCTTCCAGCAGGATAATGATCCTAGGGCATGCCTTCAAACTTAAAAACAACATTGTGAAAGTATTGGAGTGGCCAATGCAAGCCTTTACTTGAAACCCATAGAAAATTTGTGTACTGAAGTGAAGAAGTGTGTTTGAGCAAGAGGTAATGCCACCAAATACTATCAAAATGTATGTAAACTTTTTCTGTTTCTTAGCTATTATTTTGAAATAAAGTAGATGGGAAGATGTCACGCAACAAGTAGCAGTCACAGTGAAGGTGAAGACGCTTCCTGAAGTTCTTAGAGACAATTATTAAACAACAGAAACATTAGAAACATTATTAAACAACAATCAAGTGAAAAAAAGCTACGGAGCCATAGCAAAAACCTTAGACATTCCTGTCATACCTTAGACATTCCTGTACAAGTGGTTCAATAATATGCAGGTGGAAAGTCCACTGAACCACAACTGATCATCCCTGGACAGGTGCGCTATGCAAGATATCACAACTCATTCACAAACTAATGATAAGGAAGGAAAGAGAAAAGCTAGCAGTCACTTGAAAAGAGTTGCAGAACGACCTGAAAGCAGCAGGAACAGCAGATACACAGAGAACAATAAGCAATAAACTGCACTGCAACCATCTACGTTCCTACACCCCATGCTAAACTCCTCTAAAAACAGAAGCACAAGGATGTGCGACTAAAAGCATTTAGACAAATCAGACCTCTTTTGGAACAATATACTCTGGTCAGATGAAACACAAATAAAACACTCTGGCAAAATTTCTTCATGTCATGTTTGGAGAAAGAAGGATTGCGCGTATGGTCCCAAGAACACCATACCCACAGTGAAGTACAGAGGTGGGAGCATTATGATATAGGGCTGCTTCTCTGCAAATGGTACTGGTAACTTCAATTAGATGTCATTGAAGGAAACATGAATGGAAAGATGTACAGGAATATATTAAAGGAGAATTTAATCTCATCAGCTAAGAAACTAAATCTGGAGAGAAGATGGATTTTTCATCAAGACAACAACCCCAGACATACAGCCAAATAACTCAGGAAGGACTTATGCTTATGAATACACACGTTTTTATACATTTACAAGTACAAGGTCAAGACATTATGTGTGTAAATTTTAAGCGGATATATGCACTGGAGGTATAAGGTAGACCTAACTAGAACTGTCAAAAAGAAAACTAAAAAAAACGGGAAAGAAAAGAACTAAAAGATATAAAAGAAACAAAGAAAAGAGTGGTGAAAGAAAGAGAGGTGAGAAAAAGAACAGAACAGAAAATCAGAGATGCTACAGTACCGCCAATGGATTGATTGATGGATGGATGTGGATGGAGGAATGAAACTCAAACTGAACTCAGATCAGCTGTAAAGCAGCGCCATGCTGTCAGAGAAAAACCAACAACCAGCCATATCAATTTAATTTACATCATAAACTCATAGGAAGCTATACATCAGATTAAAACTAGTGAGAAATTAAAATTCATTACAAAAAGAAATTAGAAATTAAAGAAAAAGAAGGATTGTTGTTGAAACTAGGCCTGCAACAAATGATTATTTTGATCAATTAATCTACCTTTTTTTTTTTGATTAACCGAATTGTTGGAATCATTTAAATACCAAAAATATGTATTTAAAAATATTTCTGTGCAGCATTTCAATCAACTAATACTACTATAAAACTCTTAACTAAATAACAGCTCAATAAGACAAGGTAATGGCATTCCAAACAATCTAATCATTCATTTTCCATTTATTTTTTTATAAAAACTATCAAATTGTTGGCCAAAGTAGCAGGAGATAATGCTTTCTGATTGGGCTGGAAAATCAATAAATATAATCATAAATGTATGATACGGCTAAGAAAACCAGATAAAGTTGAACACCTCAATGCACAGCGGTTAATAAGCATGGTTTAACCAGGGATATTGCACTTCCACAGTTTGTCCCATTCCAACAAATTGAAATATTACGAATGACTAAAATATGAATTGACTACAATTGACTACAATTTGAATACAAATGTGAACTTATGTGTTGTCATGATGCCAACTGCATATTTTAATGTAAAGAGTCAGAATTACGCTCTGCCTTTTCCATTAAATGTGATATTAGTCTATATGAATAACTACAGTATATTAGTATATAATAAGCTATATTTATTATCAATCGATCGTTGATTTTTATTGATTTTGTCTATTAGCTGTTGCAGCCCTAGTTAAAACAAAATCCTAATGTTAATAAAGTGCTAATAAAGTATGTTAAAGTGAAATCCATGCTGATGTTAATTAAAAGGGAATGATAACAGCATGTAAGCTGTCAGTGCTGAAATGAGACCTGGAGCTTTTTGAGCTGCTTGTTGACGGAGGTGAGGTCGTGGCCGTGGTCGCAGTGGCTTAGCTGCATCTCCAGCTGCTGCACACGCTCATTCAGTCGAGAGTAGTTTTGAGCGATCTGCTGTGCACGGTCGTTCTCAAACAGCTGCAGCGCTTTGACCTGCGTCAGGTTTTCCAGCTCCAGCCAACACTCACGAATCTCACCGAGCTTCTGCTGAATCATGGAACTCAGCTCTGGTTTCTCCGCCATCAGCCGCTCACCTTCCTGAGAAAAAAGAAAGAGAAAGAGAGGATAGAGAGGTGTGGGGGAAGGGGAGATTAGAGAATAAAACTAGAGCTGTGTCTAAAATTTTGTAGTCTACTTTCAGGGTGTTAGGATATTTACACTTGTTAGCTCAGCAAAATGTAGTGCATTATTAATACCTGGATGATGTGCTAGCACTGCTGAGAAGCAATATAATGCAATATAATAAAACAAACTACAAAACCCAGCTTCAGCAGATTCCCAGACCAAACACCAAGCCATGTGATGAAAGTAGCTTATTGAAGAGTTTGTGTCAGCTTTGGCACTAAATAGACTGAATGCTGATTTGGAAAATCAAGTGCATAAAAAAATACATGTTTGATTACATTCAGGACCATATCTAATGTAACAATATCTTTCACTACATAGTTATAATTCTAATAGATTTAATTGTATTTTTTTAAACCAGGGAGACGATATTGTCTCGCATCCCCCCACAACTTGAGCCCTCTTTACAATGCACATTAAACTGATTTCTGTTCTCTATGGACTCCATATGTATATACATATATATATATATATATATATATATGACTCTATATATGAAAATGAAAGAATAGGCTAGGTTATGAACAAGTTGCCAGGAATTGCATGATCAAGGCTAAATAGCACTAGTTCTCCAAAATTCTGCCAAATTGCCCTAAATTAGTTTGCTGATTAGCCTGGCTAGAAGCTAGGAAGTTCTTTTAGCCAGCTATTTATTAGCACAAAATGACTTCTTCCAATTTAAAACACAATTATGAATACAAATTTGACTGTTAGCAATTCTTATACTTGTATCAAACTTATAAACGTATCAAACTGTAATGTGGTGACAGTTTGGGCCATCATGGTTGCTGAAACTCTGGTCCAGTGAACAGATTTATGGGATTCCCTGCACTGAGAAGGTGCCCTAACATTTGATCCCACCTTTAAGTATGGGAAAAGTAAAGGACTTCTGAGTTCAGCTGCCATCCAAATGGGTAAGCCTTTAATTCAGGAGCATGCAAAGAATATTGCCTATTAGCTTCTTTCATATTGGAATGCAGTGTGTAATTCAGGGAACCTTTACATAACACTCCCTCTCTGTTTTTCCCTCTCTCTTTACACACACATAGACACACATAGACTGAGAGTGTGTAAAAGGAGTGGGTGGAGAGAGGGTGAAAGAGATAGACAAATAGAAAGGAAGGCAAAGTAAATGGACTTACACAGAGAACAAATAAGAGAGTTCAAGAAATAAGAAAGAGAGGTTGAGAAAGAGTGAGAGAGAGAGAAAGAGACATAGAGAGAAAGAAGAGAGAGAAAGAGAATGAATAAAGGAAAAGTGAGCGACATGGAAGAGAATGAAGTATTTTCTGTAGTGAACATGATGTGTTTTGGAACACACTGCTAGAAAAAAAATACAGCCACACATTCCTCTGCTTCTTTTTAAACAGATACAACACTTACATCACTTCCTGTTGACCTCCTAAACAGAGCAGAACCTAAAAAATGCCCTTCAGGGGGGAGAGAGTGTTGCCTGGCAACTGATGACCCCCCAACCCCAAACACCCCACCCAACCAACCACACACACATACACACACACATGTATACACACACACACACATATAGACAATACACACAGCTTGCATACACCCACTTGGGACGAAGCCAAAATATTCATATCAAACTGTGATCATCACTCATTATAGGTCATTAGGAGGGGTTTCACACTTCCTGTACAGAAATAGACTATGGAGAACGAATCTGCAGCGCCATCATATGAGTTTTAACTAGCAACAGTGTTAGATAAATTAACATTAGTAGGTTGGCTATGCGCCTGTAGTACAGTAAGTTAGCCTACTGTGACAGTATGTTACACTAATTTCATCTTGTATAGCTGTTTCTGTAATTAAAACTGAGAGAAGGTGAAACAGAGTGTAAAGTAGAGCAGGCTGAGAGACTCAGAGCTAACAATCCAGTACTGCTCTATTTCTGGTAACTGGTTTACAAAGCAGGAAGGGAGCAAAGAGAAAGAGATACTGGGTCAGAAAAGCAGGAACCCATATAGCTGACAATTTTGGGTCAAATATGCTTGAATGTATGCACATAACATAACTGTAAGGGTATTGTGGGCCATAAGCAGCTATAAGCAAAGCTTTGCATAGAATTTTAGATCTGGGCCAAAACAAGGTATTGAACTTGAACCAAGCATCTGATTCAGGTTAAGCAATTAAAAGGCAATGCCACCAAATATTAACAAAGTGTTTTAGTCACACTAGCTGAAAATTTTCAAAGCATCCTGAGCTTTGAATAGATCTAACAATTCTGTTCCTGCAGAGAGTTGGTTGTATATACTCTTCATATATACTCTTCATTGTATATAAGTGATTGTGGGTCTATCATTTGTTGGAGTCTATCAAAGTGTACAGCATTCATTCACAAAGATTTAAGAGATATATTTACCCTCTGTGTTATGTCAATTTGAACTGGAACCAATTTTATAACATTCTATCGCTTTTTTTTAGCAGAATCACCCACATTTGCACACACACACACACACACACACACACACACACACACACACACACACAGTCCTCACCTTCTGAATTTTGTCGAGCCACTCTTTGTTCTGTGTGAGTTCAGCCATGAACGTTTGGTGCTTCAGCCATTTCTTATGGAGTTGCTGAGTGTCATCACAGGTTGAGTCACGTGCCATTAGCATCTTCTCCATCACCCAGTCACCCAGCTGTAACACACATACATATGCTATTACAGAATTCACAAGAACACCCCTAGAGTATTTAGAGAGTAAAAAAGTCTGCAGTGATATTGAGTCATTGGCAGACACAGGTTTAAACAAGAATATTAACAGTCACTGCTGAATGAATTTATGTCTATTCTCCATATTGATGTGTCCCTGGGTGTTATCTCACACCAGGTAGGTAATGTTAGCCTGTTTAACACAACATTGATTAGTAAAAAAAAAGGTGCAGATTCAATTATATTAAAATGAATTAAGAAATAAAAACCTTAAAATATAAGACCATGTAAATTTGAATTAATGAGAATATAATTTAATCATTATTAAGGCTTTTAATTTGTAAAATATTATGTTAAACAATTGTATGACTTTAAGGAATCGCATACTCCCTGCACTCATTCAACCATATCAAACACACACACACACACACACACACACACACACACTCCATTAGCATCTTTCCTAGCATTCTGTTATCTAGCTGTAACCATGGTTATCATTAACAAAAATGAAAACTATAAATATAATGCCTCCAAACTGAAATTTGAAAAAGCAGACAAGTTATTTTTACATTCTTAAATGTGTGTGTATATAGGGTGAATTTCACTTCCTTTTCAGTATTAATCTGATGTCAAGTCACTCAAATATTATGTCTTTAGATGGAGAAGTTTTTGCCATACGATTTTTAACCAAAAAAATACATTGACAAATACATAATATTCTAACGCTGGGTCATTTATTTATTCATTTTTCTTCCACTTTTCTTGATGGGGGTCACAGTGGGGGCCACAGTGTCTCTTCAGACTTCTCTATACCCAAGAGCACAGATTCCAGCTCCACCTGGGGGCTCTCTAGATTTTCCCAAGCCAACTGTGAGATATAATCACTCCGGTGGGTTCCGGGTCTGCAGTTACAGCTATACCGACCGGGGGAATCCTTGTAAGGTGCCCAAACCACCATAATTGTCTCCTCTCAATTCAGAGTAGCAAGTCGGATTGCCGAATTCCTCACCAGTTGAATTTAATACATCAGTGTGAATTGTAGCAGACACAAAGCAATTATTAACAGAGCTAAAATCAAGAGAAAAAACACTGACAAAGGCCTAAGAAGGCTCACCTGCACAGCAGTAACAGTGGCTTTGTGCAGACCAGAAAAGGCTTAGCATTAGCAGTACTAGTGAGGCAACAACAGCAGACACCTCAAACAAACTGAAAACAAGCCTAAAACGCTCAGAAACTCAGTTAACCAAGCCAGATTAATTTAGAAAATGAGATGACATATTAGCGGATATGTTTACAGAGAAGAGCATGACTATTGCATTATACAACATTTCAGTTTTCCTTGTCTTGACTCCAGAATCAAGCCCCTGTGTACTTCTAGCATAACCAAGCTGAGTGCAGTTTAAGTGTTGAGTGGGGTTGAGGTCAGGGCTCTGTGCAGGCCACTCAAGTTCTTCAACTCCAACCTTAGCAAACCATGTCCTCATGGACCTCGCTTTGTGCACAGGGGCCTTGTAAAGCTGGAACACGTTTGGGCTCAACCCCCTACTTCTAGTGAAGGGAAATTCAAAGACATCCTGTACAATTGTGTGCTTCCAACTTTGTGGCAACAGCTTGGGGAAAACCCACATATGGGTGTGATGGTCACGTGTCCACATACTTTTGGTCATATAATGTATATTCATGGGTTCAGTGATGTTAACCAAAGTGCACTGTGTATTTATTAATATCATTTATTAAGTCTGTCCCTAAAACTAACATTACTATTACAAATACTACTACTGTTGCTAAAATAGAAACATACAAAATAAACAGACAGATTACTATAAAATACACACACCCATCCCACAAACACACACATCTCACAAACAGATTTAAAGGAAGTGATACACATACCATCCCAGAAGCATATATAGTATAAGCACACAGCTGTAACACACACACACACACACACACACTCACACACACACACATACACAATCCCAGTATCCCGGAAGCATGTACAAACATACCTCCACACACACAATCCCAGAAGCACATACAGTATAAGCACACGTACACATATACTATCACAGTAGCATGTATTAACACACACATACACACACCAGAAAGTCCACGGGTTAGATGCGAAATCAGAACCCTCAGCAAACCTAGCATGGAGTTAAAGTCAGTCGTCTGCAGGAGCAGTGGAAAACGGACAGATGAGGATCCATAGCACAGTAGGGAGAAAAGGAAAAGGAAGATCATGTAGAGGCTGAATTCAGTCGTTTCTCTGATGGATTCCGGAGATGAAAACAGTGAGGGAAAGGCGGGAGAGGCCTGTGATGTGCGTGATGGAGAGTGGAGGATGTGGGAGGATTATTTATCCTCCTCTTCTCTTTCAGACATGCTCCTGTGATCCATTTATGCTCCAAAATGATCGGTAATTTTTTTCTCTTCTTGCTCCTCCTCTTCTTCTCTCTCTTTTCCCCACTCAATCTCTTTGTTCAGTCTGTTTTCCATGATAGTGAGCTCAGCACAGAGACCCAGTTTCTCTCTGCTGCAGCATCCGAGAACAGTGTGAGGTAAAAACAGATGGAGAGAAACAGAGAGGCAAGGAGAAGGAGGGGGGGAGTGAGCCATATGGTGAGAAAGAGAGAGAGAGAGAGAGAGAGAGAGAGAGAGAGAGAGAGAGAGACTACGTACGCAGTGACGCTAAGCTCTCCTCTCAATGGGAGTGACAGATAAAGGGAGTGAACAGAGGAAATTGGAGAGAATTAAGCACTATTGGACCAAAAGTCTAAATCATAAACTGTGTTTATTTTTTTTTTTTTATTTTAAGTACATGTTCTTCAAACTTGTAATCATTGGTTGGAAGGATTTTCTAAAAGTGGTGGCCACGCTACAATCATTTGTGGCTAAACAGCAGTTTGGAAGGATGCAGTGGCTTCACATGCCATCAAGGAAGTGCACATGAAGTTCCCAAAAAAGTCCAGAATTTTTTTCATGTACATCAGAGGAGACAGCATCTTAACCAGAGACACTGCTTATCTTGATTTTTTATTAATTAAATTATGAACAACACTAACTTAAAGTGAACTGTGAGCAAATAAGTGCTCAATCAGCTTCTCCTTTAAACCATGGGCCAGTTTCCTTAATAGGAGGACACACTGAATTAACCCAAAATTTGCCATTATGTAATTAATTTGACAAATCAAAATAGTGAATTAAAAGCATGATAAAATAGCCTACATCCCACAGAGACATTATGATTCCATGACCTTGATTTGACAATTTGTGTTTAAATTAAATGCAAAATAATAGGATGTACTGCAAGTGCTATTTTATAAACTGTGGAATAATGATAACATATTGTTAAAGTAAACCAATTTTGCAGTGATTAATGTGATAATTACACTAGGACTATGCATGCATCAATACAATGGTAATATATTAGACTCATTAGATGTTTATTTGAATGCTTGCCATTCTCATTCATATATCATTGTATCAGTTTATTTATCATCAGTAACCACTTTATCCTTGTCAGCATTGGAGTTTATCCCGGAAACACTGGTGGAAAGGCCATTCACACACTCATTAACACCTCGGGGGAATTTAGCTTAGCAAATTCACCTACCTGCATGTTTTTGGACAGTGAGAGAAACTGGAGAATGCAAAGAAACCTATGTGAATATGGGGAGAAATACGAAACTCCACACAGACAGTAACTGCCCTCATCATATAAGTATTTATCTATCTTCTTGTACTTAAATTGTCCTTGTTTTTAACATTACATTGTATGCCATTTGAAAAGCAAGTGGAAACTACATTCAGGTAATTTTAATCATCCAAATGAAAATCAGCTGTACCAGCCAAGTAACCTGATTTTGAATACAAGTAACTTTCTTGGTGTAAATACTGATGTAACCTTTGTACTTATGTAGCCTGATCTGAATATGGCCCAATAATAATAATAATAATAATAATAATAATAATGTACTTCAGTGAACCACAGGGCTATGTCCTGGGAGCTAAAGGCTCCCAGTAGGGCTTGGTGAACAGATCTGAGTGAAGATACAAAATAATATTGCATTCATGGTGCCTTGTAAGTTGTAATTTGCAAGGTGTAATAATGTCATTTCCCACCTCAGGAAGTTTGATGTGCAAAGTGGAAAAAAAACATGGATGCCTCCATGAAAGCATGTCTTTTGTTCTCTCTGTCAGAGCATTCATGCAACATTTCGGGCTTAAACTGTAGTACAGTGGACAATAGTAGTGTTAGCAACAGGCTCGCCAGAGGACAATAGCAAAAAGTTGGCTAAAGTTGATGATAACTCTAACGCTGATGATTACCTTTTCAAAACAGGAATTAGTATGATCAATGTTATAGATAACCAAGTGCTGTGTCTGTCTATTAACTGATCCAAAGCCAATACTGATATAAGCTAATTTAAAAGTAGAGAAGGGGTTCTTGACACTGTTCACAGTGTGCACGGCCATGTTGATTCGATGTCACTCTGTAAATAGGGAAGGAACTGGTAGTTTAAAAGACCACCCTAGGTTGACGAGTTGAAATTTCAAGTTGAGGGGGCTTTTTCCAGTTGTAGATGAGGGGATTACAATTTGCAACTTCATCTTGAATGCAGCATAAGGCTAAGTGTACCCTGTCTGATTACAGTCACTGAGACCCACACCTGGAGCCTGGAGCCATGCCTGGGTATGGTGTCTGAGAGGCCTGGATACCAGGCCATCCACACAACCCAGCTGGGCTCAGGCCAAAATGTCAATGTGGAGTCATTCCGTGTGCATGCCAGCTACAAAATATGTCAGTTGCAATGCCAGATGGGTGGCAGGCATGTGATGGACAGTAGTAGATGAACCATTGCATTTGCTTTGAGATTGAGGAATGTCACTTTGCTACTGGGCAAAGAGCCTGACTGCATGAGATGGAAAAATATGGACTAGATATAGTCAGCCTTACATCCACATACAGCGTAGACTCCAGTACCATGCTCCTTGATAGGGAATGATCTCTCTTCTACTCCAGAGTTCCCACAGGGGATAGGCTGCAGGCAGCTCTAGGGATACGTACCAGTTTTTCCCAGTGAACAAGTGGTCACCCCAATGAGATTTTGAGTCTCAGGTAGAAAAACTGGCTGTTTGTCCATATGCACCAAATAGCAGGTCAGAGTATTCAGCCTTCTTGGTGAAGGTGGAGCAGGTGCTTTAAAGCATAAATGATATTAACTCCAGAGTAGTATTGGGGGGGATTCAATGCTGGGAGTCATGATGGGAATGATGGAGATACCTGGAGGGGTTATGTTTTGGAGGAACAGCCTTCCGCAGTGAAATGGTAGTAGACTTCTGCACAAGCCACAGATTGTCAATAAGAAATACTTTGTTCAAAGACAAGTTGCGCATAGGGGTCCTTGGTACCAGAGCACCTTGGGCCAAAGGCCAATGATGGATTATATGTTTGTATCATCACATGTGAGGCCATAAGTTTTTAACACTCAGGTAAAGCGCGGGGCAGGGTATTGGCCAATCTTACCTGATAAACCCTGGAGAACCTTCCAGATTGTTCAGTAACAGCTGACAGAAACTTTGTTCATAGACAAATTTTGCCATTGCCATTGCCATTCATGACAGTAATCCGAAGATAGGCTGAAGGATATCAGTAGTGACAGAAGCTGTAAAGGTTCTCCTATTCAACAGGAGACCCAGAAAGTATGCAGCCAAAGCAGCTGCAGAAGCGAAAGCTTGCACATGGGAGAAGTTTGGAGAGACTTTTAGGTAGCCTCAAAGAAGTGCTGGCAAACTGTTTGGTACCTCGGGAGACCATGCACAAGCTCTGCTGAGCTCCACTGGGAACACTGTTGAGTGGTGGGTGGAGCATTTTGAGGAACTCCTTATCCCAGTAGATCCTTTGCAGGAGGTAATGCATGAAATATCTGGATCTCTTCAAGTTCATCTCTGTGGTAGACGTTACTATGGTGGTGACAAACCTTAACTGGGGCAAGTGTGCAAGGATGTATACAATTTGGCCAGAGATGTTGAAGACACTGGGCAAGGTTGTGCGGTTAATATTCCTCTTCAATGTTGCATTGAGGTATGGGGCACTACCTTTGGACCGGCAAACTGGGATGATCCCTAGTTTTAAGAAAGAGAACCAGATCACATGTTCCAATTATCGGGGATGGCACACCATAGTCTCCCAGGAAAAGTCTATGCCATGGTTCTTGATAGGAGATTCCAGTAATTGGACCCAAGATTCAAGAGAATGCAGTGCTTTTCTTGAGAGATATAGTGCTTCTATATTTGTTGTGGGAGTTAGTCTGAGGTAGGTCACTACATCATGTATTCCAGTGTCTGTCTGAGTGCAGCAACATTTGCGTCCACATTTTTGGCATTAGGCTGAAAGCATTTACAATAGCTGTCAGATTCCATCAAGGGTGTGTTTTGTCTATAATCTGGTTTGTGGTTTTCATGAACGTGATACAAAGCCAATGTTGTAGCCAAAATTAGAGAGAAGTCCAGTATGAGAGCTGTTCTTCCACTTTACCCACTCTGTTTGTGAGGTCCCATCCTCACATGGGTTTTCACACCACTGGTATGCTGATGACATTCAACTTATCTTCTCCTTTCCTCCCTCAAACACTCATGTTTCTGCATGGATTTCAGAATGTCTGGCAGGCATCTCATAATGCATGGCAGCTCATCAGCTGAAATCCCAGCAAAGATGAGCTGCTGTTTATCACTGGAGATGCATCCCTATGTCAAGATCTTATGATCTCCCTGGACAACTCACAGATCTCTCCATCTGTCACTGCATGCAACCTTGGGGTAACCATGGACAATCAACTGTCCTTCTTGCCTCACACTACTAAACTGGCAAACTTCTCCTTTACAACATCAGAAGAGTTCATCCATTTCTATCCACAGAAGCCACTCAGGTGCTTGTTCAGTTCCTTGTTATTTTGAGACTGGACTATTACAACTTGCTACTGGCATGTCTGCCTCTGTGCACCACTTGACCTCTGCAAGGAACAATGTGAAAGAACAATGTGAAAGACCTTTTTTCAACTTTCTCAAGTTCTCCCACACAACCCCATTGCTAGACTCTCTCCACTGGCGTCCTGTAGCTGCCTGCATCAGAGTTAAAACACTGATGCTTGCTTACAAAGCCAAAAATGGACCAACACCTACTTACCTTAAGGCACTTATCACACCCTGCACTGCACCATACTCCCTCCAATCCTCTATCACTGCTCGGTTGTACCCACTTTGTCTCACCGTACAAGAAGGCATGCATCAAGGCTCTTTTCTGCTCTGATGCCTGGGTGGTGGAAAGAATTTCCCCTAGATCACTGAACAGCTGAGTCACTAGCTGTCTTCAAATGATAACTAAAGACCTACTTCTTCAAAAAGTACTTTAAAAAATCCTTGTCTTGTGGGGGGGTTTTCATACTATACTAACTTCCTAAACAGCATTTTTATACTGATAGTACTCTTAGTCCCTGACCTAGAGAACCAGTATGATGATGTATTTACAGAGACTTTAAAGCACTTCTGTAAGTCGCTCTGGATAAGGGCGTCTGCCAAATGCCATAAATGTAAATGTAAATGAATGAATGAATAAATGAATGATTTCCACCTATCTAAAAAAAGGCAGCACATTATTACTGATTTACATGAATACAATTTCCCCAGATGCTGCATTATATGCATACATTTCATCTTTTAAAGCCATTAATAATGAGTCATACTGCTGTAGGGGACATGGGTCTGGTTTATACAGGAAGCAGTAGAAATACAAAGCAGGCTATATATATATATATATATATATATATATATATATATATATATATATATATATATATATATATATTATAACTTTAAAATTACACACTTTCAAATAAGTTAAAATTATTAAAACCTTTATTTAGAAATAATAATCAATGACTTGGTTTATGAATATTTTGGCCTCTTGCAATATCAAAATAATAACCAAGACAATCCAATGTTCAATAAAGTGATTTAGTGAAACACAGAGAAACTAACAGAAAATATGCTGGTAAACACCAGTCAACATTTACACTCATTACACTCACAAAATAGTTTTTTGAGGAAAAAAAAATTGCTGCTCTCAATGATTTTCATCTGGCTCTGACACCTGAAGCAAGTTACACATCTGAATGGAGTAGTGCACTCTTTCTGTCAGCGGAGTATGTTTAAAAACAAGCAACTGGCTAACATTAAAAAGCTCCTTCAAATTATGGGAAAAATATTGGGGGAGATATCAAGGTCAACTGAACTGTCCCATTCACTAACATGGGAATGGGTGGGGTTAAAAACTGTACTGCAGACAGCCACTAGAGGGCCTCAGAGACAGTTTGGCGTCACTTTTGAATCGTCCACCCATGTGCACATTCACCCTGTGCTTATAAAAATGAATTACCACCTGCGATGCATAGCCTCCTGGTATGTGGAACAGGAAAACAATGGGGTGAAAAATATGGTGGGGACTTCAAAGACTCCACACGTAGTGAATGGCCAGCGACTGAAATGATAAAAATGTTTCTGATGACGAAAGATCGAAAGTGCAGTAACATTAATGGGAATAACGTTACAGGGTTTGGAGCTTATTTTTCCTTGACAAAAATGGAGATTAGTGACTGAGTGACCATGTTAGTAAGAGTGAGCTTGCATGCAAAGTTAAGAGACAGAGATGAAAGAGGGAGGGGAGATTTGCAGCAGTATGGTGATCCATTTGTCTAAAAGAATGTTGATTTTAAAGGCAATGTATAGATTCCAAATCAGAACAGTTGAAACTATGCACAAACAATAAACAATCCTAATCATTTTTGCCCAGATGTATGCATTACTTTAGATGTTTCAGTTTTTCATGAGCATGAATGGAATGCAGCTCAAGCCTCTGAAGCACTGAATGGCATGTCTCGATGCTTTGTCCTCATACAGTTTTCAGATTGCTCCAATGTGAAGCAACGGCATTGTCGCATTTAATGTAGCTTGTCTTTGTGCATGTGTGCAGTTTACTTCATCGTGTATGCACTTCTGGTGTTCAGTTGACTTTATAACTCGTTGTGAACAGGACTGATTGCTACTACTCACAGTGTTGCTCTACACACACACACACACACACACACACAGTACCTCATGGCAGTCCTGCATGAATCTCTGCAGCTCCCACTGATCGGTGAGTTTTCTGAGCCATTGCTGTGCCACTTCACGGTTCTGATTCCCCCTGTCAATCAAACGCAATTAAAACACAAAATAAAACACATTATGTTCACAACTATCAGTGTTCTGTCCTGCTACACCTAGCTGTTTAATTAGATTTTTTACAGCTGTAACAACTGTAACATTTTTCCCTATCAATTTATTTCCAATCATCACAAACAATTCTGATGCAAAACAGAGCCCCAAACTCCTTTCCTGTGTTCAGGGCTGCTACTGACAACAGGTGAATGCACATTTGTAAGTAGAAATAAAAGGTGGGGACAGTGAGACACCACAAAAATCACCTTTCAGCATCACATTTACAAATACGCAATTTTTAATGAACACTTTTTTTCACGTTGCTCCTATCAGCTATAAATGAGCTGAACATCATCTCTGTTACAGAAACAGACACAGAACACAGTGCGAGTCTCATCTGTTCTAGAATATTCCAGTAACTGCAAGAGCGCCAGAGTTCTAAATTCTAAACTCTACTAATGTCCGGATTTAACTATACATGACTTCAACACACATTCCCTGTCATTTTATGTCATAGTATTGACTGCAAAATATATAGTATAGTGTAGTTTAGCTTTCTATCAACAAACCAGTGAAAGATAAGGTGTGCATTTTCCATAGAAATTAATCTGTGGAGATGAACATCTTCGAATGGAATTCTCCAGCATAGGGGATACGGAGCAGACAAGCATTTGGGACACAGTCTGCTCAAAATGACCCTGAAAATTAACTCTGCCATAGTAAAATTATCTTTATAAATAATTTGAGAAACTAAACCAAGCACACAATATTAATGCTAGAAAGGGGTTATGGGAAGAAAGAGAAAAGCTGCAGTTTCTATTATTCTATAGAGTCGATTTCACACTCTTTATCATCACTTCTTCATTCAGTCAGACAGATTGGGGTGTGCATGTATATGCTTCTTTGTTGTGTGTCTAAAATATAGGCATTGTTTTCAATGTACAGCATCTGATGGAGCAACTGCTCTCTGTCAAGTACAGAATTAAACAGAACAATATGCTCACAAAAGGGCTGCCAGACTGTTCAAATACTATTCAGATTTACACAATATCTGATTATTTAGGCTACATAATTGGTAGCTATTTTTATGTGTATCCCGTGTCACCTAAGAAATGTAAAATCTAGCCAAGGCTGGGGTGGGACTTAGTACAGGAGTTATATGTGGAAGACCAGTGCATCCCAAATAAAGGAAGGGAGTGAAAAGTACTTTTTGTACAAGCAGTTTAACAATTAAACCTAGTACCTAGTAGTCTCCAAACCAACAAACAAGTTTCTGGGAGGAAAAAAACAAGCTCACGGAGAAACATTACCAAAGAAAAGCAACCACACAAGACACAAGACCCTTGATGGAGTCTGACACCCAATGGCTTCAACCTTAAATTCCAAGAATGCAGACACAATTCTTACTGAGCTCATACAGATACTAGACAACACGAAGTAACAACCCAGATACCCCAAACTTCTGCAGTACCTCCCACAACAAATGTCAAAACACACAATCATAGGCCTTCTCCAAATCCAAAAAACACACATGGACTAGATTAGCATACTTCCATTACCCCTGACAAAAGTGAAGAACTGGTTTGCTTTTCCATGGCCTGGCCAGAACCCTCATTGTTCCTTTGGAGGCCAAGCCAACACCTTGTCATGTTCCTCAACCCATTCCTGAACAATTTTTTCAGTGTGGCAGGGCTCATTATCCTGCTGAAAGAGGCTACTGCCATTACGGAATACCATTGCCACGAAGGAGTGTACTTAGTCTGCAACAATGTTTAAGTAGGTGGTACATGTCAAAGTAACATCCACATGAATGCCAGGACCCAAGGTTTCGCAGCAGAACATTTCCCAGAGCATCACACTGGCTCCGTCAGTTTGTCTTCTTCCCATAGTGCATCCTGGTGCCATCTCTTTCCCAGGTAACCGATGCATATGTAGCCAGCCATCCGCATGATGTAAAAGAAAACGTGATTCGGCAGACCAAGCCACCTTCTTCCATTGCTCCATGGTCCAGTTCTGACGCTCACGTGCCCATTGGAGGTGCTTTCGGCAATGGACAAGGGTCAGCATGGGCACTCCGACCGGTCTGCGGCTATGCAGCCCCAGTAAGCTGCAATGCGTTGTGTGTTCTGACACCTTTCTGTCATAGCCAGCATGAACTTTTTCAGCAATTTGTGCTACAGTAGCTCTTATGTGGGAAGGTGGCATAGCCTTCACTCCCCATACGCATCAGTGAGCCTTGGGCACCCATGACCCTGTCGCCGGTTCTCCGGTTGTCCTTCCTTGGACCACTTTTGGTAGGTACTAACCACTGCATACTCGGAACACCCCAAAAGACCTGCCGTTTTGGAGATGCCCTGACCCAGTCTTCTAGCCATCACAATTTGGCCCTTGTGAAAGTCGCTCAGATCCTTACACTTGGCCATTTTTCCTGTTTCCAACACATCAACTTCGAGCACTGACTGTTCACTTACTTGTTCTTTGTAGACTTACTTGTGCACATAGGGTCATTGTCTTGCTGCACAACTCACTTACAGTTATGTTTCAGTTCACAGACAGATACCCTGACGTTCTCCTGTAGAATTTGATGGTATAATCCAGAATTCATAGGTCCATCAATAATGGCAAGCCGTCCTGGACCTGAGGCAGCAAAGCAGCCCCAAACCATGACACTGCCACCCCCATGCTTCACAGTTGGGATGAGGTTCTTATGCTGGAAAGCAGTATTTCATCTTAGTCAAACATAACACTTTTCATTTAAACCAAAAAGTTCTATTTTGGATTCATCTATCGACAGAACATTCTTCCAATAGGCTTCTGGCTTATCCACGTGGTCTTGAGTAAACTTCAGATGGGCACCAGTGTTGTTTGGAGAGTAATGGCTTCCTGCTTGCTATCCTGCCATGCACACCATTCTTGTTCAGTGTTTGCCTGAGGGTAGACTCATGAACGTTGGCATTACTCAATGCAAGAGTGGCCTGTCCTTAGATGCTACGCTAGTTCTTTGTGACTTCCCATAATATTATTTGCTGCGCCCTTGGAGTGATTTTTGCTGGACAACCACTCCTTGGGAGAGTAGCACTGGTGCTGAATTTACTCCATTTTTGTATCATCTGCCTACCAGTGGATTGGTGGATGCCAAACTCTTTGGAAATGGTTTTTTAAACTTTTTCCAGCCTGGTGTGCATCGATAACTCTTTTTCTGAGTTCCTCAGGAATCTACTTTGATCAGGGCATGGCACACTTCCATAAACCTGTGTGGTGAAGACCACACTTTGATAGATAAGACCTAAGTTTATGTTCTTGAAATATAGGAGGGCCTGTTAAACTCATGCCTGATTGCCATGTGACTTCAATTACTCCTTTAAATTAACTCCTTCATTTACATGTGACTTCAATTACTCCTTTAAATTAACTCCTAGAGGTTTACATACTTTTTCCGACAAAGATATTTAATGTTGGATAATTTTGCTCAATAAATAAATGTAAAAAGTACAATGTTTTTGTGTCATTTGTTTAATTGGATTCTCTTTATCTAGTTTTATGACTTAGATGAAGATTTTAAAAACAGAAAACTGTAAAGGGTTCACACACTTTCTAATGGCACTCTATACTATATACCCAATGTGCTTGAGATAAAGAAAATTTTGTACCTGATCTTAAGTATATTGTGTGTGTGTGTGTCTCTCTCTCTCTCTCTCTATATATATATATATATATATATCTAGAGAGAGAGAGAGAGAGACACACACACACACACACACACAATATACTATATACTATATATATATATATATATATATATATATATATATATATATATATATATATATATATATATATATATATGTAGAGAGAGAGAGAGAGAGAGAGAGACACACACACAAACACACATGGTATACTTAAGTAGAACACACATGGTATACACATGGCATACTTAAGTACAAAATATTCTCTTTTTTTAAGTCATTGTTTCAGATTTTGGGAACAGAATAACCCTCTTCTCATATAAAGGTATGAATGAGCCCTGCCCATAGTAAAAAAAATAGTAATATTTAATACAGCCTGTAATGCACAGCTTTGATCAAAAGCTTCAAGTACCTTTCTTCAACTATTCTAAAGTTAAATTCAAGTATTTTTCAGAAGAATTTAACCCATGTTAAAACTGTTAGGTTATTCAGGTATTCCCAATTGAAGCACACTACCTGTACTAAATCTGGCAGTGCATTACGAAAGTCTGTTATTTGAATCTTAGTCTATAACCTGAGGGGTTAAAATACTTGATGAGGTCTTTGATCATTTTTAGGTGTTTGTGAGAGGTGTTTACAGTCATGTCTGACCTGGTAATGAGTAAATCCACCCGATCTCGGATGCGCTCAGAGTAGATGTTGTTCTGGCTGATGAGACTCTCTCCTGCCTCAATCACAGCTTTGATCCGATGCAGATTGAGCTCCATCGCCATGCTGAACTCTTTGTGTTTCTTAATGGCTGCTTCCACCGTCTCCACCGTGGTAGGGAGCTCCACATGGGCCAATGAGGACTCCTAATGAGAAAATAAAGAAAATAGTGCTTCTATTACATTTTCATCTAATTGATAAGCCATATAAACAATCCTGATATAAATGAAGCCCTAAAAGCCTTTCCTCTGCTCAGGGAATGCAATTAGACACATGCAAATAATCAATTATACACAGTAAGGCACATTTCAATATTGAACAAACATTATTTCTGCTACTAAAGACACTTCAAAATTCAAAAGAATACTGCATACCTACACATCCTGAATAACTTACTTGATAAAAAAAAATTCTATCTATAATTTGCAAACATATATTTGAATATGGGGCGAATGGTGGAAAATTAAAACAAGTAAAACACAATTACAGTATGGTTGTTAATAATTACAAGTAAATGCAATTATTAAAAGGTAGCTTCTATTTATGTGTATAAGGTTTATTATGCAAACTAAAATTGACATCATAGATGATTAATTTAACAACCCTGTCTCGCAAATGGCATTTAGCAAATTTATTTGCAGAGGAAATCTCTCTTTGCATGCAGAAAACTTCACGGCTACTAAATTGAATTTGATCTGTTAATTTTGTTTTTTACTATTTATTAATTTACTTATTTGTTTTGTTTATTTGTTTGTAAGACAATCGGCCTCATTCATCAATATTTTAGTAAAGGTGTGTGTGTGTGTAAATGTTTAGGCAAGCCGAACTAAAAATTTCCACCCGATTGACAAAAGTTTGTACTTGCATGCATAAATACACCCATTACCAGGTGTATGCACAGCACAGCTTATTTTCATTTGGTGTCACCCACAAACCTCCATAAAAGGCAAACTTCATGCAGCTGAAATGACAAGTAAACAGCAAAAAAAAAAAAAAAAAAACTTTCTCAGAGGTAGAAGCCTCTTGAAAAGCTCAAAAACCTGAGCTGAATTAGAGAAAAGGTGGATTAGAAGTGAGGTGAAAAGAAAATGGTATGACGTTAAAACTGAGAGGAAAAATCTACTCTACCCAAGTGATCTTGGACATCGAGCTCATCATGCAGTGTCCATCCTTGTATTTTTAACTGAAGGACTGGTCCTATTTGTCTTAATTTATGGATTTATGTTTTCTTGCTTTCTTTGTCATATTTAATATTTATTTAGTCAATTTCCTTAATATGGAAATGGCTGTATTTAAACTTGACTTGACTTGACTTGTAATCCGTATAGAAAAATGCAGTAACTCATCTAGATTTATATGATTTGAACCTGATCAGTTGAGGTTTAGATTAGTTATTCTTCTTATGTCTAAATTTACATACATTCAGAATCACGAGTAGAATACTTACAATCTTCCGAAATTATAAGGTTGTTGTTCCTAAAACAACAATGGAAAAAATATAAACTATATCTGAACAAAAAGAAGTGTTATGGAAATAAAAGCTTTATAGTTTTTTATGACTCAGTTAACCTGCCCAATATAACTGAGTGCAAAATGCATAAAACACAGAGAAACACTAAAAACATACCAATAGCCATTAACTGGATCTAAAACTGAGCGGCAAATGATAAAACACAGGTATACATAAAAATACACACACCAAGATTAGAAAAAGCCTTTATCACTTTAGCTAGCAAGAGAGTTACACGACACAGAACAAAAATTGTTTTTTAAGATATGACACTGGTGAATGACTGTATGAACAATATGACCAGGCATATGAGCTAACAAGTTAAAGTGAGTTTTGATGTTTACTTGAGGAGAAATTATTTGCATTTTCTATTACGAAATAGGTAAAAATGTGGTGAAATTGTTTTTTGTATCCACTTATAATTAAAGTGGCGGGTTTAGATAGAAGTCTTTTTTTCTATGAGGTAACTTGCCAGCCCTCTCATTAATGTTACTTGAGTATTGCAAGAGGGCAAAAGGTGTTGTGTTTTTTGTTACTTTTTTTACAAATTGCATCCATGTTTTCCCAAGCAGGAGCGCTGGAACATTGGGGGATTGCCGGGAGATTGCAAGTCAGAGGTACTGGCTCAGAAATAACTTCTATGTATTATATAACACAGTATAACACATCTCTTCAGACATGTACAGAATTGACAGAAAAAGTCTACACTCCATCATGTGGATAACCTCTTCGCAAGCAGCCCTTCATTAACACTAACACTCCAGCTTCATGCCAATACTCTTCTCCTTTCCCTTCCCTTCCCTTCCCTTCTAAGTAAATCAAAATGCATCCAGGGCTCTGTTCTGTGTCTTTGTGTTGATGGTAAGCGTCTTGTTCTTTACCACCTCACACTATATGTTGTCTATATGAGTGCACAGGTCTCACCTGGTTGTTGAGGAAGGCCTCAGCCTGCTTGACGTCTTTCATGAAAAGATGGTAGATGTGTGCCTGCACTAGCTCATCCCTCCTGCTCTCCCACATCTGTAGCAGTTTGTTCCAGCCTGCACTAAGTTTCTGGAGCCACTGGTGTAGTGCAGCATTCGCTAGTAGAGTGTCCTCTGAGTCCAACAGCTCCCTCACAGCCTGCAGTCGCTCGAAATCCTCCTCGTAGCTGCGAATTTCTTCATTAAGAGCTGCGTGGAGGTTGATGAGCCTCTCAGCTTCGTCCAAAGACTCAGGCAGCTCATTAGATGCTGCCTCTGTCTGCTTCTGCACCATCCATGTCAAGAAGGAATCCAGATCCTGAATGAACTGCTGCAGCCGGCCAGCTACAGTCAGTGAATCCTCACAACCCTGAAGAGTACGTTTCAATTCGTCCCACTCCACACTCACAGCCTCAAAGGGAATAAGGATCTCCTCTGCTTTGTGTGGCTGAGAGGTTGCAAGGTCTTCTGCTTCCTGCTGCAAATGGATGAGTTTGGGCTCTAGAACAGCGAGAGCTCCCTCCATGGTAGACAAACGTCGCTGCAGCGCTAAGACGCTGCCCAGGTCACTGCCCGAATATTGTGTAGCATCAATGGCTTTGCGTTTTTCCTGAATTTGTGATTTAATCTCACTGCACTCAAGTAAATAATTCTGGATGCGAAGGATTGAGTCCAAATGATCTTTCTTCTGCTCAACCAGCTCTACCATATGGTTCCACCTGTAACAGATAACAACAATAGCTTTTATTTGTATGACACCTTTCTCAAAAGCAAACTAGGTTATACTCTATAGAAACTGTAAACAGAAAATCTTTAGCACACTGTTTGTCTTCTGTTTATGTCTAGTTTTTAAAAAATTTTAGATTTCAGCTTATATTTACTGATATTCTCTTTACAGTAAATAAAGTAAATTAGTACAGTAAGTTTGCTCTCGTGATTAGATGGGCCTTCTGTTTCCCTAAGTCTTCCACAAAACCTTTTAGACTATATGGATGTTTCTCTGTGTTGTACTTTTCTCACTTAATATCATCTTTCAATGGTCAAAACATTTCTCCATTAGTTGAAGCGCACATGCACAGTAGCCAGAGCAAACTTAAAAATTGTTTATTTGATTTTTTATTTTATTTTACCCAAAATAAATGCCATTTTTGTTCCATTTTAACAGCCATCTATGTTTAAAAGGTCATCTTGTTGCATTTTTTTTTTATATATATATTTTTGTAGATAGAAGCCTGGTTTTCTATGACGGGAAACAGCTGAGTAGTAGTATTGCCAAGATGGCTGCTGAGTGGACAGACTTTACTAGATAGACTCGGAAATGAGAACGAAAAGGCTATGATTCATTGCGACAACACAGTGACAGCAGATGAGGCCACTCGTAACTATGTATTCATTTTTTTTATTTGAGCAAATTTCAGTAATTTTATACTAGGTACTAGGTGCACATATGGCAGGTTTACCTGATAATCCAGCAAACATTTTATTATTATTATTATTATTATTATTATTGTTATTATTATTACTATTATCAGTGGTTAGGGAGGAAGGTGTGTGTGTGGGAGTGTGTGGGTGTGGGTGTGTATTGAGTGGGTTCATCTTAGCTCAGTATGTATCAGCCGCAGCAGATGGTAGCACCCTTATAGAAGCTATTTCTGCCAAGGTCTCTCTCTCTCACACACACACAAGTGCGCATCACGTTTATAGGCTTGTCTGTAAACATGCTCATAGTTTTCCTTCTTGTGTAAGCAGCAAACCAGATAAAAGATCATAATAACAATTCAATTTTTTTTTTTATTTTCAATTTTAAAAAATCCATGCTGCTTTACATAAAAGAACCACATCAAGGCAAGCAGTCAATAGGTAGCTAAATTTTTCACACTTGCTTAGCTACCTAGTTTGTTTAAGTTGATCGGCTGCTACAGTTGCTAATTAACACATTAAGATTTCCTTCAGTAGAACAAAGGAGCCCAAACCTGTTCTAGCATGACAATGCCCCTGTGCACAAAGTGAGGTCCATAAAGATATGGTTTCCCAAGGTTGGTGTGGAAGAACTTACGTGGCCTGCACTGAACTCTAACCTCAAACTCACTGAACAACTTTGGAATGAATCTGAATGCCAACTTTGCACCAGGCCTTCTCGCCCGACATCAGAGCCCAACCTCTTGTGGCTGAATTGGTACCAAAGTGGAAAGCCTTCCCAGATTAGTGTAAGATGTTATAGCAGCAAAGGGGAAACAACTCAATATTAATTAATGCCCATGGTTTTGGAAAAGGATGTTCAATACTCAGGTGTCCAAGTACTTTGGCCATATAGTATATAGACCGTAGGTTACACTACAGTTTTTTTCCAGTATACCATATTGCTGTAAAACATAATATTAGCATTCTCATACATCATGAAGGATGGTGGCCCTCTGGGTTATTTCTCCCTATCATCAAGAGATCGTAAGTCCAAATCCTGATGGTGCCAATCCAACTGTCTGCAGGAGTCCAACAGAGCCAAAGTGGCTGTGCTCTCTGGGTGGGAGGGGTGGCATACTATCTCTCTCCTGTCAATCACTGTGATACTAGCCAATCGTGGGTGTCTGTAAGCTCATGCATCCAGAAGTCGGTGGACAGCGCTTTCCAGTGAGGGTGTTACCCCGGAGCAGCACGAGCAGCAGTTTGAAAAGATGTGGTTGGCTGGTTTCATGTGGTTCAGATGAAGCATATGATAGCTTTCACCCTCCCCAATTGATCACAGTCGTATGATACAAGAGACGTAACTGGTGGGTGGGAATTGACCACAACTAATTTAGGGAGAAATCACAATGGGAGGGCATTGACCAAGACTAAATAAGGAGGAAATCAAGGGAAAACAATTTTGGTAATTCAGTGCAAAATAGCGCAAAACCGATATGTACAGGTTATTCCAAGCAATCGTAAAATGCACACTTTTTTATATTTTATTTTATAAAAGGTGTTTCGTTTTGAATGACTGATGAAATGCTAGACCCACTCTAACATGCACAGGCACAGAGTGCATTACATTTTGTGTTCTATTTTTGTTTATTTTCATTCATTATTATAATCTAAATTAACCAAGTGTGAATAAAGTCCCACAAGTGTGTGTTACCTGCTGTTCAAGTGATCCTGACACCCTCTGACCTCAGTGGAACTGGGATGGTCACTGTCCAAGAGTTGCTGAACAATAAGATTCACATCCAGGATCCTTCCCATCAAGCTGTTCATCTCCTGGTCCAGGCTCTCAAACCTGACACACAGTAAGGCATCTATTTCACCATTTACCCAACATTAATACTGCTCTTATTCAGATAAACATCTATGAATTAAAGCAGGAAGACACCCCATCTCAACCCAGAACACTCCTCCTGTCCAGTATCGGCACATTGTGTTTTATATAGGCGCACCTGAAATTGCATGTTGTATCTGTGCAAGTGCTGTGCTACCCCATATAAGTAACTCCACTGCCTCCCACAAAGCCCTCTGCCCCCACTCCCCAACAATGCATGTTTTGGCAGTATAGTAAGAGTGCAAGTCTTCAAGGTTGTCCAACACAGGCACAACACTGCTCAGTTGTATAAATGAGAAAAATGTAAGTCGCTCTGGATAAGGGCATCTGCCAAATGCCATAAATGTAAAATGTAAATGTAGAAACAATCAAATGTCACCCAACCATCCTGTCACCAACTCATGTGAAAAGTGTAAATGGATTTAGTCAAAATCATTATTTGCAAACATTAGAGACCTGTATAGTCCATGGAGGACTTGTGGTTAGGCCTTGGTGCTCTCACCACCACAGTCCATGTTCGATTCCTGGTCAGGGAGCAAAAGACACTGGAAAAGCAATACATTTCCAGTGCCGGTCCCAATATCGGATAAAATTGGGGAGGGCATCCAGAGTAAAAAAACTGTGCCAAATCAAACATGCAGACCAATGATTCACTAACGAGAGCAGCCAAAAGAAGAACACCAAAAGAGACCCATATAAAGATTAGCTTATAAGCAAGTAGGCTAAGTGCAATATGTCTGCTGTCTGTATGCATGATGCATGAAACAAAAACCAAACTCAAGCAATGCCTGAGCATGTGCAATTCAAAATAATAGGATCAGCAAGTCACTTTGCCAGTCAATCAGTCACTCAGTGAGTGAAAATGCCTGATCTTGTAGCTAATAAGAGACACAAAGTTATTTTTTAAAACAACATTAAGTCAACGAATTAAATTACTGGCATATGTCTAATGAGTGCATTGAATATAACAGTATGACATGTAACTGATTGTACTGGCACATGCCTACCTGTGAGCGACCACCTCAACATCCTCAAGTCTCTCAGGAACCTCCATTTTGTTCAGCCATTTTTCCTTTTCGTCAATCCAAAGCTCACATGCATTCACTTCACTGAACATGCGGTAGACAGCAAGAGCATCATTCAGCCACTGCTGCCGCATCACCGCAACCTCTGCCACCTCACTATACACACGCTCCACTTCCTGTATCCGCTCCTTTACTTCCTCTAGCTCTCCATAATGAAGCGGCAGGACTACCGCATGTTTGCGAAGTGCTACGACATTCTGCCGGTGCTTGTCCACCTCCTCGCGAACACGGATATGCTTCTTGAGCAGCGACTGCGTAGAAAACTCATCATGACCAAAATCGTCACTGGAAACAAGTCTGTAGGCATCTTGAAGCCATGCTAGCTGATCATCCATTTCAGCACTAAACTGAAAGAAATCCAGAGCCTCCTGCAGGTGGCCAAGTCTCATTGCGGCTTGATCCTCCAGTCTTTTCCAATCTTCCTTCACCTCCATCAACTTGTCATTTATCCCAGCTGAGTGCAACCGTTTTTGCGTGAGAATTTGCTTTCCTTTTTTCATAGTCTGCTGGAGAAGCGCACGTCGAGCTAACAGCTCACCAGCTAGACTCTTGTGCTTCTGCAGGAGCTTCAGGACACTGCTCAGATCTTTGCCGCAGCTCTGTGTATTCAGGATTGAGATCTTTTCACGCATCCAGCACTCACACTCTTCTACTTCCTGGAAGAAAACCCAGAGCTCACGAGAATCCTCTAGCTCAGAGCGACGTTTAGCTGCTAGCTGTTTCAGTTCCTCCAGACAAGTGCTTACATGATTTACACGATTACAGATCACCTGAGGGTCGCATGGCTGGTATCCTACAAAAGACCAAAAGAGAGATGATGATATATTCAGTTTTATGCTAATTAGTTATGATATGATAAAACAATATATTCAAAGGATTGGCTAAAGCAAATTTGTCAGACTAATCCAGTTGTCCCCCAATTTTCTTTAACTCTTATGGCCATTTAGTTCCCATTCATCAGTCTTTCGCTTGAAAACTCATTTAAACATACTAAAACCGAGTTCTAAGTTCATCAACTGATATATTAATTATTGTTGTTATCTTAAATAACCTAACGCTATAGTGACAATAGAGATCTTATTGTGGACATATATGTTTTTTGGGTAATTATATTATTTTATTATAAGTTAAGTAAAGGTTATGTCTCCTGAGGTACTCTCAATGTACAGTAAGGTTCTTCAATTCTGGATTAGTTCCCAAATCCAGAGCATCACAGATTGAAAAACATGCACTTAAATCACAACAGTAAACACAGGAACAAAATCCAGTACAAATATACAAAGCTATACAGTCTGTGCTTATGGCATATTGACGTGTGCATGATACTGTGCGGTGTTACGCTACTGCCAAAGTGTTAATGATACTGTGCGAAGTGTTTTTGCTCTTTATGAAGTGTTTTTACGATAATGCACAGTGTTTACTATAGTATGTGAAGTGTTTACGATTCTGTGCAAAGTGTTTACAATACTTCGCAAAGTGAAATATTTAAAATATTGTGCATGTTGAGTATTACAGTACATCATAAAATCAGTTATGGGCACATGCATACTGTGTGTTACGTGTGAAAAAAGTGCACAACCTACACCTAAAATCACAAGTATAAATATAGGAACAAAAAACAATATAAATATACAACCCTACATCACCTCTGCTGACGGCATACTGTGCAATATTGTGTGAAGTGTTCACAATACTCCCTGAAGTGTTCACGATACTGTGGTTAGTGTTCATGACACTGTACGAAGTATTCTTGATATTGTGAAAAGTGTTCATGATATTGTGCAAAGAGTTCTTGATACTGTGCGAAGTGTTCACGATACTGTGCGAAGTGCTCTTGATACTGTGCGACGTGTTCTTGATACTGTGCAAAGCGTTCTTGGTACTGTGTGAAGTGTTCACGATACTGTGTGAAGCGTTCACGATACTGTGCAAAGTGTTCACGACACTGTACGAAGTGTTCTTGATACTGTGCGAAGTGTTCATGACACTGTACGAAGTGTTCTTGATACTGTGTGAAGTGTTCATGACACTGTACGAAGTGTTCTTGATACTGTGTGAAGTGTTCATGACACTGTACGAAGTGTTCTTGATACTGTGTGAAGTGTTCATGACACTGTAAGAAGTGTTCATGATACTGTGCGAAGTGCTCACGATACTGTGCGAAGTGTTCTTGATACTGTGCGAAGTGTTCATGACACTGTACGAAGTGTTCTTGATACTGTGCGAAGTGTTCATGACACTGTACGAAGTGTTCTTGATACTGTGCGAAGTGTTCTTGATACTGTGCAAAGCGTTCTTGGTACCGCGTCAAGTGTTCACGATACTGTGTGAAGCATTCACGATACTGTGCAAAGCGTTCTTGATACTGTGTGAAGTGTTCGCGATACTGTGCGAAGTGTTCTTGATACTGTGTGAAGTGTTCACGATACTGTACGAAGTGTTCACGATACTGTGTGAAGTGTTCACGATACTGTACGAAGTGTTCACGATACTGTGTGAAGTGTTCATGACACTGTACGAAGTGTTCTTGATACTGTGCGAAGTGTTCACGATACTGTACGAAGTGTTCATCCCAAAGGTGCTCAGTGGGTTTGAGGTCAGGGATCTGTGCAGACCACTATAATTCTTCCACTCCACCCTTGGCAAACCATGTCTTCATGTACCTCACTTTGTGCACAGGGGCATTGTCATGTTGTAACAGGTCTGAACCAAGCACATTTGTGTGCTTCAAACTTTGTGGCAACAGTTTGGGGAAGACCCACATATGAGTGTGATGGTCAGGTTTCCACATATTTAGATCGCACAAATGGCACATATTGCACAAAACTGCATATCTGCACTTTATATCGGTACTGTCAGACTGCTGCTGCCACCATCCATATATATATCCTTATTCTTATACACTTTTTTATGCATATATTTTTCTTATATTTAATATTTTTCTATATATTTTTTTCTTTATATATTTTAATGTATATATTTTTCTTTTATATTGTCATATTTTTTCTATATTTTCTTTTCTATGTTGGAACAGTTGTACAAAGCATTTCACTGCAAGTCGTACTGTGTATGGTTATGCATGCGACAAATAAAATTTGAATTTGAATTTGAAATTTGAATATTTTAGGCCACACTGTGTATTCACAATACTGCATTAAGTGTTCATTGTGCAAAGTGCTTACAGAACTGTGTGATGTGCTCAAGTGTGTTTGTTGTGCATGTTTAATATCACACTATATCATAAATTCAATTATGTGTGTATGCCTACAGTGTGTTATGTTTTATGTTTAATCACTAAGTGTCTTTAGATTGTGAAAAGTGCTACCGAAATTATTATTATTATTATTATTATTATTATTATTATTATTATTATGGTTTACTAAATGTTACTATATCGATTGTCTCAGGACAGATGTACCGTCAATGGTGGTAAATTTAAGCGCAGCAGCGTTGAGTGTTTGCACACGATCTGCCTGTACAGTGATGTCCGCCTCCTGTAGAGTGTGTTTCTGCAGCAGGTCCTCCACCTCCAGCAGGTGTTTCCCAAAGTCTTTAGAAAGCAGTTTCATCTGCAGGAGACACACGATCATTTTAAACCAAAATAACTGCAGCATTTTAGTACTGTTTAGACAAAAGAGACAGCACAACTGCAAAACCATCAGTTACATAAACAATATGCTAATTAATAAGCATGAGATGCTATTTCATGCTGGCAGTTAAATGTATTAATTAATATTAATTGCACTGTTATATATAGACAATGGTAAAAATTAAGTTAAATGATGGAATAATATTAAATTACTGTATTATATTATAGACTGCCTGACACAGGTATGTATATGGAAAGGCAATATATATATATATATATATATATATATATATATATATATATATATATAATCTATCCAAAATGTTTTTATAACTGATATGTGTATAATTTATAAAGAATATGATGTTTCTCTCGTACCTGCATTTCCTCCATCCAGTCAATCATGTAGACCATGTCCTGGAAGGTTTTTTGCAGTGCTAGGTTTTTCTCTAGCCGTGTTTTTCGAGCCGTCACGAGCTCTTTCAGCAGATCCCATTGTTTTAGTATGTTGTCTTTCCTAGCCATAATGCGTCTGATATCGTAATATCCTTCACTCTCCATCTCCATGGCCAGCTCCACCACCGCACCCATGCGCTCCTCATATGATGAGATGTCAGCTTCAATAGCCTCGTGCTTCTTCATTGCCGCCTCCACTGCTGGTAGATCATAGCCAAAATTATCCTGAAAGAAAAATACATGAAGAAATAAAGAAATATTATCAACATCTTGGGGCTTTCCGGGGAGATACATGTACATTGGAAGCTTAACCCTACTCTGTAGTTTACTCCTCAGCAGGTGCGCTGCTCAAAATGAACAGTTTATAACAATTAACAGCAAAGTCCTTTGAGAAAAAGACACAAGTATTAAAGGAATTGTTAAGCCAATCCCATAGCTCAAATTCTCTACAGTCATTATGAATGAATGATTGTTATATGACTGCTATATTTATTTTAAAATCCCTTTGATCAGTATAAACATTATCCTGATGGTAATGGATTCCCAAAAGCCACTGCCATGCTCAAGGCTTCTCCTGATAATGTGTACAGTATGTGCACAGATGGCAGTGTAAAAATGATGGAGCAACAACCGTTATAATTGCTAAACAGTATTAACCAGTAAAATACATAACCATACCATAAACCTGTCATATTGTTATAGACAGAGTGCTGATTTACCTGAGAAACAAGCCGCTGGTTCTCATTAAGCCAAGCCTGCCTCATGGTGGTTTTGTGATCAAACCGCTGAGCAAGTAGCTCCAGTTTCTCCTGACGAATCAGCTCTTTCCTTAAAGCCACACCCCTTTCATGCTCTGCCTTCTCTAGCCTTTCCCATGCCTTAAACAGAAAACAGATATCCACTGTAAAGGAATGTTTATAACAAGCATATTATATTTAAAAACCCCTTCCCTACATTCCAGTTCTTTTTTTTAAACCTCCCTTTTCAATTTCCTTTAAGGATAAATTAAATTAAGGGTCGTTTTTAAGTACTTTATGAACACCAGTGAGATTAGGGATCAAGTCAACGTCACCCTAGACTTCAGGACCACCAAACACAAAAAGAAGGAACCAACGTCTAAGGAGCACAGAGCTAACTGCATGAGTGGAATTACATTTTTAGATAAAGCTTTAGCTTTAACCATCCAGAAATATTTCACACACACACACAAACAAACAGTTACTAGCAAGGGCAGCTTGTATCAATGGGCTAACAGGGCAAAGCACCCCCTGTCTTTTAAAGAAAAAAAATTAATATAGGCTTTCATTTTTGGCATCCGTATTTATTATTTGCAATTAAAAATGTTCTAAGAGGATTATTTTGGAATTTTGCGAAACCGAGTGCAACGCGACCACCAGTCGTAAGAAAACACACAGAATGGTATGAAGCGACACTGTGGGTTAGATGTAGCGAGCTTAGTGCTGTAGACTCACGCAGTCTATCAGTGACAGTCATGTCATGTGATTACACAGTGAGATGCCACCTAGATGCCACCTAGATTCTCTATTTGGGCTAATATTTTCCAGCCCTGTTTGGTGATGCATCTGTTACACATCATCAGCAGTTGTGTTATAGACTCAGTCACGGGTGTAATGAACATGAGTAAGGTGGATTATTTACTCTATCATCCTTTTTTTCCCAAAATGCATTTGGAGGAGAAACTAAAAGTAGATAGGTAAAGCACCCATTGTCTAATCAAAGTACAAATTACATAAAAGGACAGATAACAGAACCATAAGTCCATAAGTTTAGCTGTTTTTTTTTTTGTTTGTTTGTTTGCTTGCTTGCACAAAGAATTAAAGCTTTTCTGTTTACCATATTCGGCAGAAATACGACATGAAGCCATTTGAGCATTAAGGAGTGGAACACTAAAAAATTATAAATCATTAATGCAGCTCCCTACCTGCCTTTAAGTGTGTGTGTGTGTGTGTGTATGTAATACTTTGCTCCAATATTATTTACATTTACAGCATTTAACAGATGTCCTTATACAGAGAAACTTACACATTATTATTATTATTATTATTATTATCAATGAGACATTGGAACATAAGCTATCAGGGTTGAGCGATACATTAATTATCAAGCTACTTACAGATATTAGATTGTAATATCTAATATCACCACCAGCCACCAGCACTGGTTACTAGTTCTACCTTGTTGATGTCAGAAATGAGCTTTCCATCATGAGGCACATATGGCTTCTGGTTGTTGGCTCTGAGTTTGCTTTGGATGGTAAAGAGCAGCACCTCAAGATTCCCTTTCTCCTGGAACCTGCCAGAAAAAAAAAACAGGTTTTCATGGTTAATGTTACAAAGCCATGACTCATTAATACAAATAAAATAAACATTTCGAAAACAAAATACTCATAATTTCATGCCACACCAGTATTAGATAGACACAGGAGGGTTTTTTTTTATTACAATAGGGCTCATGCATTTTCTTAGCAGGAAATTGACTCCAAACAAATTTGGAGTACAAGAAGTAATAATAATAAACAATATTATTATCTAGTATTAGAAATAGTACTAGATAGTATTATATAATATATAATTGTAATTATAACATTCATTTGGTATCCATGAGGATAATTCTAATGTGTGTTAATGGCTAATGCAGACCTATGCTGTGGAAAGACAATTCGAATAATGAATATTGTTACATAAAATTACAATTACTGGCTAAAGTTGTGTAAAGGCAGCTACTACTGATGCTTTTAATACTAATTTTTTAATACGCCTAACAGACACAATACAGTCACAATACAAACAGACATGTATTGACGTTACTCAGTAAGCCCAGTAAAATGTCGATAGTAGCTACCTTTAAGCAAATGCTAGGTAAAATGGTACTAATGAGAATATGCTAATGGTAAATGTTAACATAAGCTGTGAGATGAGTATGATAATTGCTAATGCTGTTCAGTGAAAAGAATGCTAACATTGGCTAATACTTTGGTGTTTTGCATACTTTATAGGCTTCTCAATAGTGCAGTAGGTTGTGAAGGCCTGCAGCTGTTGTTGTACTCCTGTTAGAGAGTTAGCAAACTTCTGGTTGCTAATGATGCTAATGGTTTTTTCAATCCACTCCAGCAGATCTGAGGCCAGAGCTTCATAACGCTGAATAATCTTCTCAGCTTCTATGGCGTTATCCAAAACCTGCAGGAAAAAGGCATCATGTCACTGTAGAATCATCATTTATAACTAAGAATTTTGTGATTAATGTCATACAGGTGTCATTATCCTAACAGCCACTATAGTGAAACATATTGTATCTAAATTAGATTAATAGGCTCTGTTCACATATCAAACTAGTCAAAATGACATAAATGTAGTGGGGCTTTTCTGTATGTTTGTTTATTGCAAAAAAAAAAAAAAAAAAAAAAAAAACCTAGCGACATTTTAATTTGAAATGTATGTTTTTGTGAGCTGTACTATGTATAACATAACAGTGAATTTGTGAAATACATATTTTTAAAGTTCTGTGTCATGTCAAATAAATCAAAATACCCTGGATATTAGTCCTCTCACCTTTCCGATTCTTTTGCCCTCTACTATAAGAGCTTTCATTTTGGAGAAGTAGTGGTAGTAGGACACAACGTATGTTATAATAGACTTCTCATCTGGATTCTCAGTGTTCACATCTGAGAGATAATATGTGTTAGTTGTTAAGAAATAAAATAGCAAAGCACAATGTCACTTAATAAGTGTAATAACAATATATAGTGGGATATAATATGTAGCTGATTAAACTGTACCCTCTGGATCAAGAAGTTTAGTGAGTCCGAGACTCTGCTCAGCGATATTGAAGGCTTGCTGCAGATTGTATGTGGCATTCGATCTGGTCAGCTTGTGAAATTCAATCAAATCAGGCCTGAAACATAATGATATTCATCTGAAACCAGTGATTTTCAGAGGAAGAGAAACAGAAAAGCATTTGCGTGCATGTACTAAACATAAAATATTATATATTTTACAAAATGAAATATACTAACAAATGTTGATATAAAATATTTATGTCATGATAATTCATCACAGTTCCAGTATTATGATTCCAATACAGCATCTAGGTTAGTTGCAATATTATTTTTTCATTAATTCTTTCTACTATTTCCTTTTATGGGGAACAGAATTATGATTTTCTTCTCTCAGAAGAGCGCATGCGATGCTCCTTCATATTGGCATTGATACAAAAATATATAAAGGACTGCTGTCCTTTATCTCACTGTCCGAAAATGCATCCTACGTAGGCAGACTCCTCCCGATTGGAACGTTGAGATAATTATTACTATATTTCGATTTGTCCATAAAAACAATGTCTTGCATGGTATGAGCATGTGTTTTCCTGACCTGTGTCGATGTATAAGGGCATTGAAAGCCAATCCATCTCTCCAGCATGTGGTGAAATTGTGAATGTTCACTTCAGGATACCTGAAGACACACATACAAAATACATTTGGTTACATACAATACTAGTTGATTATAATATAAATTATAAATTATTATACATTTTCACTCTGTTTTCTGGGAAACTGGCTGTAAGCCCAAAACAAAATCCTTATTATTAACAAATTCTTATAGCTGTGATTTCTAGTTTTGCTGATCACTACAACTGTCATGCCTTCCTCCAATAACACCAGTGTTGTTATCAAAATGGCACATGTGAATACTTTATGCTGCACACTGTATTGGTGTATATAGTACACTTATATACCATTCATTGTAGTATTATGCAGCATAGTATGCTGTATGCGACAATTAGAAAGACAGCCTATATTGTCCTTATACATACAGTATACACATGTACAGTACAATTAAATTCTTTTCTTTGCATATGCTCTTTGCATATGGTCAGTCATAGTACAGCTTATGCCCCAAGTATCTGTCCCAAAGTTGTTGTAGTCACTTAAAGTTTCATGCAACCTCTGTCTGATGGGGTTTTCTCCAGTATTCAAACCAGGAAGTGTTGGTCTAGAGGCTACTCTATCATCACTGTTACAGGTTTTAGTTTAAGGGTTACGTTTTTGATCTGGTTTCTTACAAAAGTGTCTTGTCATCACTGCTCACATCTAACATTTTAATAATGTCAGTTGTTTCTGCTGTTCTTAAAATCCACTGCTGTAGACCCGATTTTTAGAGCTCTATGCCCTCAAAATGCAAAATTATTTTGAAATGACTAATAGATGCCCTATTTTTATAATCTAATTTGTGTCTAGGTCAAATTTTGTTACCAGACTTCTCAGCATTATCATAAATACATAAAATTCTAATTATTCCCAGGCCAGCTCCAGTGTCAGTCTTACTGATGACATTCAATAATAGAATAAGGCTCTTGTACTATGCAATGGCATGTGGCTGAATGAAACACTCTGCTCTGTGTGCAGGTGACACTTAATGATCTTGTTCTTTAGTTCATTCATTTGAACATTCACTCGGAGCATCACTCGGAGCAGCAGCTCAACAGAGACCTACAACTTTATTATTCTATGATAAATTATACACAGACTTGCCCATGAAGAAAATGAGTCTCACCCTGCTGTTTTCATCTGGCACCACAGTAACAGCGCATCTTTAGCCGAGCGTGTCTCCCTGTTGTCCTCTGTCTCAATTTTAATCACTTGGATCTGTCAAGGAAAATCAGGATCACAGTGCACAGCACGTTTAGACTTTGTATAGGCTCATGAAAATAATTACATCTCACAAAACACCTAAGAAGTCCCTTTCAAGCACAATATGTTGTCTGGTCAAAAATGTCTATGAAGCCTATGAACCGGAAAACCTCTTAACACAACCATGACAGCCTAATCTCATACTGTAATCATTGCACGTGCAAGGTGAATATGGACGCTACTGATATTCCTCATGTATTTTTTTTAAATCCCTCCACTCTTTTTGTGATGACCTCATGCTGAGGTGCTTTTTAGGTACAGGAGGTTATAATAACAACATAATAACAATGCACTTTACAACATGTGCCAAACAATGAGATTCAGATAGGAGTCAAAACAACACAAACTGTATTACCAGATTATACTTTACAAATAGCATATTTACACAAAAACTTGTAACCTCTAGATACAACAGCATCTAAGACTGTGAAATATATTTAATCAATAAAGTTATGCCATTAAAACATGAGCATTCATGAGCATATTAACCATCACATAACAACAGTACATTTTTAATCAAATGATTAAAAGTGTAAATGTGAGTAAACCATCTATACACCAATCACCAAAAACTGAACATAAACAATAAAGAAACTTGAATCTTGACACCTACAATCTAATTTAAAATCCCAAATGTTGGTACCTCTGAAGTACTTCTTTTCTGCCTTTTTTCTCTTTCTCTTCCCTCTGTGTCCCTTCATCTCTTTCTCCATCCTTTCTTTTCTCTCTTTGCTCCTCTGTCTGTCTTTCTCAGTCTTTCCCTCTCTATGCTGCAGTGTTTAAGCTTGACCTGCTGACTGAGCAGAGAAACTGAACCAGCACTCAGAAGGGGAGGGGATGATGAAGGGAAGGGAGAGAGAGAAGCTACATTAAATGAAATAAAGGGACAGAATGAATAAGGGAACAAGAAAAAAATTGGGGGGGGTATGTGAGATACATAGAGACATGAAAGAAATGAATAGACAGAAGTGGGAAAAATACACTGATAGAAAAAGGGAAAAGGTAAAAAAAAATAGAAAAAAAAGAGACCAGGCAAGAAAAAAAAAGGAATGGACGTGAGAGATGGAAGAGAAACCAAAACCAAGGAAAGAAAAGAAGCAAAGGGAAGAGGAACATGAAAAAAGAAATGATGTAGGAAAATAGAAAAGGAGTTGAAAGAAGCAGCTATCATAGAGTCAGTGAAGAGAAGAGAAGAGAAGAGAAGAGAAGAGAAGAGAAGAGAAGAGAAGAGAAGAGAAGGATGTTTTAATTTAACAGATGAGGAGGAGAGGAACAAGGAAGAAGAAAATGACTCTGAGGACTCGGTCACAGTCACAGAGTTTCAGAATTAAAAGAAAAGACAGTAATACTTTTCACTTTTGGAAAACTGTTGCTCTCTTTTCTGCAGCTCCTGAAGTTGCAGACTACAACTATAATCCTCAGTCCATAATATCATCACACGTCCGTCATTCAAACTGTTTACCGTCCCCTGGTTACTAATGAAACTCATCTGTTTGCAATCACACTAATCCCTTTAAATTACCCAGACTCTCAGTGTTACTTTCCAAAGTCTCAGTCTAGCAGTGTCCCTGTGATGATTCTCAAACTTTATCATCTGCCTATCTTGAGTAGTGTTTTATCCATCTCTTTCTTGTTTACTGATTTAGATTTATCTAGAGTTTGCTGATCACCTGACCATTTATCTGCTTCACATTTCTGAGTATTGTCTAGCCCTTTTGTTTGACTGCTACAAAAAACCTGCATTTTTGATGTTATACCCCTATTGCTCTAACGGTTTAGAACAATTGTTCTGTTTGTTTTTGGTCAATTTTAAACCTATTTCTTATCACATTCAAGCCTGTTCAACTTAAAAGTACAAGGACAGATGCACACACACACACACACACATACACACACACATACACATGCACGCATGCACAGAGCAATGGATCACACAGACTCTGCAGGAAACAGAATGGCAGCCAGAGATCAAATGACTCCAGCAGTGTTAAAAAAAGGACACATCTACCATACACCCTTGAAACTAGATCAAACACAAACACCGACAAATATGACTACAACATACTGCACTGAGAATAAACTAAGCCACTTCTGAAAATGGACAAAAACACCACACACCTTCTGTTCAAAATCTGTTCAGTTCTTATTAGAAATTGCATTCATACACAGACACATCTGTGGGCTTAAAAACCATAATACGACCTCAAAAACAAATTTACTATGTATTAATCTTAGTTGATTAGTACATAGTATAGACTGGTACTATGTAGTTGGTTTGTACAATGCTTTTTAAAATCAAACACTAAAACACTGCTTTGAACTGAAGGGAAACTATCCTAAAAAGCACAGTACTGTGAACGTAAGCCATAAAGAAATTCTGTAAAGATGCCTTCAAAATAATGAAACATATAAAAACTGCATATGAAGAGCAGTAAACAGTAAAAGAAAACACTCAGGTACACATGCAGTTTTATAAGAAAATTGGTTATTAAGTTTTTTAAGCATCATGGAGAACTTGGAGAACTGAGACAGCCTCCATTATTTATTCCATTTTTTTTTTTTTTTTTGCCTGAAAAGGTCTATTACTTAACTGTACTTTCTTTAATGAAAAATGGTACTTTCTTTAAAGAGCAGTAAACAGTAATAAACTAAAAGTCAATATTTGGCGTGACAACTCTTTGCTTTAAAAAGTCGCACTTGCTTCTTTTTTGCACGTAAAACCCAGCAGCTTTCATTATGTTTTTTGTCCAGAAAGTAATCTGTTACATAATACGTTGCTTTGATGGGAACAAAATTGACTTGGCAAAGGAAATATATGGCAACATAAAAAGTGTGAGCTGTGTGAACTGAGACTGAATATCTTTAGCCTAAGTGTATATAAACTTCTGGCCTCAACTGTGTGTGATTTTAGACACAGCTACAGTACAAGAATCACTTCCATATCTGAACATCTGAATTTGGTCAGGTTAAGAACAAATCTTTCAGTTCATAATGTGAGACCTTTGCTGATGTTCTCCTACCTGGAAGCGAAGGATAATGGTCCAGATGAGGCCGAGCGTAAGACGATGGTTGCCATCAACAATATCGTGAGATCCAACGTTCTCCAGATGAACTCGCTGCTCTTTAAGGAACTGCAAGGCTTTGTCCACATTCTCCAGACAGTGTATTCGCATTCTGCCTCTCGTAGGTCGGGGCTTGGGATAGAAAAGTGGGTGGGTAGGTAGAAAGATGGTTAGATAGATAAAGACATACATGTAGATATGCAGTACTGGGCAGAATTCTTAGGCACTTGCAAAGAAATGCAAAGCAAAGATGCCTTCAAAAAATGATTAAATTTAACATTTCTACCTAAAAATACTATAAAGAGCAGTAAACAGTAATAAACTAAAAGTCAGCATTTGGTGTGACAATCTTTTGCTTTAAAAAAAATCAGTAGTTTCAGGTACAGTTTATGTAATTTTTATAAGCACTTGCTTCTTTTTTGCATGTAAAACCCAGCAGCTTTCATTATGTTTTTTGTCTAAAACGTGATCTGTTATGTAATATGTTGCTTTCCGACACACAAATGTGCTGTAACATTTATAATTTTTTAGGGAAAGTAATGGTTGGAAATATAAAATGTTTTTGTACTTATTCAATAATGTAGAAGTCATAAGATAAACATCTATACCAAAATTTGTACTAAAAAAATAGCATGCCTAAGACTTTTGCACAGTACTGTATGTGTATATAATTAGCCTAATTAAGCATCAGGTTTATAGTGACTCAATTTAGCAATAAGTCTAATTAGTAAGTCTAAGTGAACTGAATAAGCAAGTTTTGATTCATTTGATTCATTCATTAGAAGAGAAACTGGAAATGTACAGGCAGAACACACACACTAGTAAAGCCAACCATCATGAACATTAGCCACAAGGACATATTAATGAGAAAATAACTCAAACAAACAAAGAAACTGATGGTCATAATTGTAAATAATAATAATAATAATAATAATAATAATAATAATAATAATAATAATAATAATAATCATTATATTGCTGATCATAATTGTGCTTGCAGTTTGTGCATAATTGTGTTAATTCACTTAAATGACAAAAAAATTATTTGCATAATTTGCATCAATCATAATTAGTGGCTTGTCAGTTGAATCCAAAATACCATTTCAATTTTAAAAATGACGGAAACATGTTCTCTGCAATATTAATCTATTTTTTAAAGTGCACTGTTAAATGGGTCATGCAGACCCTGAATAGAAGATGAGGGCTGAAATGTAAAACAGTAGAAATGTACTGCATTTAGGAGAATGTGTGCCCTAATAAACTGACCAGTAGTTCTCCTGAAAGCACTTCCAGTAGCCTGGTGAGCATGTAACCATCTCTCAGATCATTATACAGGTCAGAGATGCGGCAGGAGACGCGAGCCAGGTGAGAGTTCACCCACTTAGTGAAGGTTTTCTTCTGCACCGCATCCCTTTCATCTAGAAAAGAAGCAGATATTGCAACATGACAGGATAACATAATTGTTATTACATCAGTAAAAACATTTTGATACCAAGTGCACATACTGTATGTAAAATCTGGATCTAAGACTTGTTGACATGTTATTCCAAGAATAATATTGTATGTAATATAATTCGAAGAATAAAATTCCAATCATGTGTTCATTATACAATTTAGACACACTGATTTAAATGTATATACTTTATGCTATCAAATAGAGTATTTGATCTTGTATTGGGGGGTAGATATCTGATTTATCTAGTTAATTAACACGAGCTAAAAGATCCACTACAGCCCTCACTAGGTTACTGAAGATGAATGAAGAGAAAGTTAGGCTATTTGTCTAGTCATGTTATGTTAGCTAAGTAAAGCTAGATAAGGCGAACCAAACCACTTCTAATAATCTACAATCACTTTAATAAAGAAATGAAAATGTAAGCATAAAGCATAATATCTATCTTCTAAGGGTCTTTATTTTGAACATATATTGAAAAGTGCAATCCCATAATTCTGTTCACCAGAGGGGGGCCTCATAAAAATATGTCAAAATAACATGTCTTTTTAACTGAAGAATACAAATACATGAGTTACGTGCAAATGCTAACATTTGCTTTGGTACTCTGATTAACAGTTAATAAAGAAATGTAAATCAATAGAAGTTGCTCCATTAGATAGCAATAGCTAATTAGTTAGCTACTTATGTTAGCTGCTACAAAAGCTAACAAAAACGGCTTAGTTGTGTAAGAGTGTATCCAAGCCGAGAAGCAAACGGTGTTAGTGAGTGAGTGTTAGAATCACAGTACTCTAGAAGTTAATGATGATAGAGTTGATAAAGCTGAATTTAGTTTAAACGTAACATTTTACTTCCCACCTGCTAGTGCTTTAATGCGTGAGCATTCGAACAGTTTAGCACTAGTGCTTTCGCTTTCCCAGAATCCTGTGCTGCTGGGCCGGTTGTTGTTGTTTAATTGTCTCTGGGCTTCAGCATTGTCCAGATCCGTCGCGGCATTGGCCATTGTGCCTGTTTCCCAAAAAAACCCTGTAAAGAATACACAAAATGACACACACAGAACAGACCAGAACAAAATATCATATAAGAAAATATTCTAACTGATGTTATTTACTTAGGTCCAGTGAAGGAAAACCTTAATGCTACAGCATACAAAGACATTGTAGATAATTGTGTGTTTCCAGCGTTTTGGCAACAGTTTGGGGAAGGGCCACACAATGCCGTGAGGGTCAGTGTCCACATACTTTTGGCCATATAGTGTTTACTTTTACTTTCATTCTGTTCAAAATGTCACATTAAGCAGCATGATTTGAGGCCTAAATTTGATGGCAGATAAAATGTGCTAGATTCATCAAATATAGAATGCTAGCTAACATTGATAAATTGCTAACTAGCATTAGAGGAAGCATATTTATGTTTCCTCAATATGGCAAATTGGAGAACTGATTATGGGGTCACCAAAGGTCATATCTCAGAACCCCCTTAGACAGCAATTTACATGTTTTCTGGTGTAATTTAAAAGGCACAATTTTAACTATCTGAAAACACAAGCAGAATGAATATTAGTATCATGTGGAAGGAAATTGGGGCAATATATATAGAGCTAAACATAGGAATATACCGTAGAACATTGAAAACACTATAGGGATTTGGGAACACATGAACCTTGAAACATACTGTAGAGCCCTGAAAGATAAAGATAGGGATAGGGACTTTTAGAGGAGGTTTAATATTACAGTGAAACAAGCTAGAAGAGACAAATATTCCACTTTAACTGCTCAAACAGATCTAAAATAACATTTTTATAGTTATGTTACAACCGGGTAACATTTACTCCTTTCTCCTCTGCAACATATGTGTGAGAAAGATGCATAAATTGATATATTTAGTAGTATTCACTAGTATTTACCTTGTTTTCTCTTAAAATTAGGTCAGAATGACCTTTTATCCAATTTGCTCTGTATCATGTGACCATCAATTTAAAATTGTATTATTTTTATTAGTATTTTTAGATTCTCATAGTAATCGAAATAAGCAAAGTGTGTGTGTGTGTGTGTGTGTGTGTGTGTTCATTGTTATGAGAGATTAGAGCACATTCCCTTCCCCCAAGTCTGAAATAACCCATCTCCCAACCCCCAGTAATCATGACACACACACAGACACACACACATTTTGCTTTGTGCCTCTTCAGACCCTTTCAAAATCTGACCTAGGGATAAGGTATGATAGGCTATATTTGGAAAATATTTCAATTTCAATATTTCAAAACAACAACAGCATCAATACTACTACTACTACTACTACTACTACTACTAATAATAATAATAATAATAATAGGCAGGTTTGGGTTTGCCAAACTCTTGGATTAACATTAAAAATTGATTCAAATAAGAATCTTCAGCTTAAAATTGCTAGTTATGTATATGATTGTGGTTCGGTGAGCCCCATATAACAGCCAGGAGGCAATGTGTTAACACCTGAATTCCACCTTGTGCACGTGAGAATGCATGCAGAGATTTTCCAACAAGTGATTTATAATGCAGTATTGAGGCTCATTAGAAGAAGATGCAATTCCGAAGAGCTGCACTTTACAGTAGCGGATGGGCATCCACCCTCTCTACAAACAAAGGTAATGAGGCCAGTGGGCTAGCCTCTACTTAGACATAGGAGCTCTTTGTATCTTACCGTCAATAGCAATAGTTCACACCTGGCATTAAAACATGTCTGCGGTCATCGCGTAGTCATTCACACCTAGCATTATGAATGCGTTTCCAGTGGCCACTTGTGATTGGATTTCATGCATTGCTTCCATTGGAGAAAGACTGTCATGCACATTTATTATGTCAGTCTTCTACTGCATTTATTTACAGACAGAAGTGTCCCACAAATCCTATCTCATGTACCTTTACTGGCTGTTTTAAAAGTTTTAATCATGCAGTCTTCATCTACATTTATTTTCCAATAAATCGTATCTCATGTACCTGTACGGACTGTTTCAAACATTTTAATTGTATGGTCTGCTAACAAAACTTATAAATAAATGAGAGATGAGATGACGATCTGAGTGGCTAATAGAGAGCTCTACAATTCAGTGTGATTTCCAAACAGTCCCGCAATGATTACATGTTTTTGGCTAGGGCAATGACGCAGTGCTGTCTAGGGCGCATCGAGAAGCATTCGCATTGACACTACAAATTTGATGTGACCATATACGTCCCAGACCATCTCCGAATGTGGTTTGAATTATAGGATCACAATACATCTTCAAGGTGCATTTGACTCTGTTCACACCTGTACTTACAGCTGCTCACTTATGATCCAACCAGCCAGGATGCATGTTAATGCTAGGTGTGAATGGGGCCTAAGAAACAAGTGGCACCCTGCTAGTCTAAATAAGAACACAGGACAAAATTCTTCTGACTTACCCTCCAAGGATGCAAGGTCAAAAGACAAGGATTCACAAGGCTAGGCAATATTATCTCGGGCAGACACCTTGATTCAGTCACAAGGTCACCCCAGGCATGATAAACATGCAAGGTTAGCTTATGCCCAGAGGATACCACTCCCCAATTCTCTTAGCTGAAGTGACTGTTAGCTGGAAGGCAATTTTCAAAGAAACCCCCTTTACTCATAAGCAGAACTTTAAGGGGTTCAATAACCAAGGGCACATGGCTGATGGAGTCACTTTGTCCCTCTTTAGAAAGGCAGAAATAAGCCTATGGGACCCTAGAGAAATGCCATCTGTGTTGCGGTTGTGCAAGGGCTGTTGCAAAACAGCTAGGAATCATTACCTGTGTTTTTTGTAATTCATTTCTGTAATTCATCTTCCATCTCTAATTATTGCCTCTTTCTCAAGTATTATGTAAATACATATGCATATCTCTTTATTTATACAGCTGTATATAGAGTAAATAATGCATAAATCTGTACATAAATCTTCTGTTCCAGATTCATACACATTATTATTTTTTATTTTTTATTGTTAAGTCTTACTATTTAAAGGTTTTCCGTTCTCATGTAAGATATGTATGTACGTATGCATGTATGTACCAAGAGCACCTTAAAAAAAACACAACAAATTCCTTGTGTGTCTGCGTGCACACTTGGCGAATAAAGCTAATTCTGATTCTGATACACCTTTAGTATACATGGGGAAATGTCAAAATCATATGAATCAGACAATGCACAGGGTTAGCCTATGCATTCTTGCATTCATAACTGTTTCCTAGATTGATAGATTGTAGTCCACAGTTGGTGATTCAGGATGTTTGGCTGTGCCAGAGAGAACCATATCCAGCGATGTGTTAACATGGCACTGCTGAAGGTTCCACCTATAAGTTCCACACATAGGTTCCACCTATGCTTCACTAAACCACTCCCATATCTGGGCTATCACCACAATAATCAACATACTGTATGTTGGTCTCTAGTGAGTATTTCGTATATTTAGTTTATTGCTGGTTGCCATGGTTTCCCTGGTGGTGCCAGGCTGGCATAATCTGGCCATGACTATAAAATACACAGCTACAGAACAGCTATTTGAAAGAAAGTCATGTTTTTCTACTTAAAATCAGATGCATTCTTGTTAAAAATAACACTTCTTTAGGGAAATTGCTTGTGTATAAATAGGATCCATGCAGTGCATCATGGTCTATAGTGCCAGAATTAGCTTAAAACAATGTTTTGCTCTGTGTAATCGCTGTCACCTATTTGCTGGGCTTAAAGTGTACTCAAAGAGAACAGCAAAAATGCGGTCACTGTTCTATTTTACGCAAATCAAATATAGCAAGCTTATAGCACCACTTATAGCTTATAGCATCAATTATCACCGACTGGCTCAGGACTGAATAAAATACAGATAATATTTCACCATGGAGGAAAAAAGAAGTGCCCCACCTTCCCCCACTCCCATTTGCTATAGCCACATCACTTTATGTTGCTAATGGTCACTCCGCCTCCTATCACTGTAGATTGCTAGCCTTTACTGAAAAGAAAGTGCTGCTCCTGACGTCAATGGGTTTCTGATATATTGAAGGTGTTTGAGCTCCAGAGGACGTTAGTGGCCATCGGGAAAGACAAGGCTGCTTGAAAAAGCATCCATGTCACTAGCAAAAAGCCAAAAGGCAGGACTTGGAAACGGAATGCTTATCCTTGGAATGCAAACTTTAAGAACATTCACCCATTGTTTTTCAGGGCAATGGAAACATGAAAATAAGCATTACACAGGCCCACAAATGTGAGCCGGTCCTGGGGCTGAATGGGCTCAATAAGTCCTTGAGAGATCAATAAGTCCTTGAGCCCCAAAAAAGCTGGGGGACAGTGGCATTACTGTAGTTTGTATCCCTGTGACATTGTCATCAGGACCCACTGATCTGATGTAGTTGCCTTTCAATGAGCGCTGTAAAACACCTCATTGCTTACCTCTCCACTTCAGGTACTCTTCAAGATTCTTTAGTGGTGGAGGGGTGCTGTTTTGGGCCATCTCATTACAGTAGTAGACACTCAAATGTTTACCTGGCCTCCCCTGCCCATAGGTAGTTTAAAGCAGGTGGGATGGGGGTGTGGCATCCTAAAGGCACCACGGTTTGTGCTGGCTTTGTGGCTCTGCAGCCTCTTATCTAGGGCTTCTTTGGCAGCAGACCTTTACTATGACCTCTGCACACGAGGCTTTGTCCACTGGGCTGATTTCCACATCAGGCAGGGTAGATTGTGCCAACCACACCTGATGATGTATATAAACCAAGCTGGCACCAGGCTGCCCCATATCTTGGTCCAGGTGCCTCACCTCCACAAGTGAGGTGTCTGTAATCAATATCTGCAGATTGGACGGAATGATGCAATGCAAGCAGCAGAATAGCTTACACAGTACCAGTGCATAGAACACACAATGCAATAATGTATGTTTTTAATGTGCATTTTGGTAGTGCACATCTGATCATATGGACAAAACCAACCTGGGCCCGGTCTATAAAATTCTTGCATTGTGGCAAAGAAAACCGCTCAGTGCATTTGATGCAATGGGTTATATTGCAGCATCCAAGCCTGCTACAGCCAAACTCATCTTCAGGGTGGCTATCACACCTTGATTTGTGCCTACCATAGATGCATCCACGCAGACAGGGGCAGAACCAGAGCCCTCTTCAGACACTGCGGAAACTGGCGAAGTTGAAAATGGAGGCTCACTGGGAGGTTCGTCATTAATTTAATTGGAGTCGTGCCTTCTGCAAAGTCATTCATTTGTCTAGAGCATGTGTCAAACTCAAGTCCCATGGCCAAATACAGCCTGCTACCTTGTTTCATTCAGTCCATGGGAACTTCGAAAAAATAATATTGAAATGGCCTGTAGTACATTACTGCTTAATATTTTTGTACTACCTATAATTCACAGAAGACCCATGGCGTAGCCACCTCTCACTTTCCGCATACACTACTGTATATCACACGTGGACTCACATCTCACAGAACTGAAACACTGGTGAAAACTGATGCCAATCTGCTGTATTTGAAGCAAATGACACACATGTTTAAAAAGGATTTTAAAAAATGCATCAGGTGTTTGTCTTTAGTTTAGTCTGATTCAATCATTAATTCCAGACTTCTGGTGACAGGTGACATCCCAACAGTAGTAACTAGTGAATGTTTTAGGCTGGTCTATACAGCAATATATTAAAAAACTTGATTTATTATAATAATTGTGACCACCTAATAGTGCATACAGATGAATATTTTGTTAGATATTATTTTTCCCTAATCAGAGCCTGGGATATTAGTATTAATCAATAGAATAGACTGTAATATGCTACAAAACTAATAGCCTTTGTTTATGTTCCTTCAAAGGCTCACAGAAGTGCTGATATGGCCCACGCAGATTTGAGTTTGAAAGCACTGACCTAGAGAGCAACTCAGACTACTTTCTGGGCTTCTTGCTTTTCTTGTCAGTCTTCAGTGGGCTTGAGCATTCATGTCCAGCAAGATGTTTACTCTGAATGGGCCAGATTCAGCTCAGAGCCAGGATCCAAGTCTGTCATCCGAGCACACTGTGTAGCGGATGTCCAAGTCAGACACAGCTTCCTTGAGATGGTCAATACCAAGGCAGAGCAAGGCTAGTACCCACCCTTGCCTTCCACCAGACAACGACACGATGAACGCAAGTCCTGCAGCATGTTTATCAGTAACTACAAGTAATAAGTTTTTTATTTTTTCAGCAAAAAAATGTTTCAGATTGTTTTTCATTTTGTTTGTATACTTTGCACTTTCACATCGAAAGTGGGGAAAGATATGACATGATTTATCCTAGAGTCATTCTTTTACTTCACAAAACCTTCCATTTTAACAGGGGCATGTAGACTTTTTTATATCCACTGTATGGTTTGTTGGAAAACCAGGCATGGCAGGCATGCACACATGCACAAGCTGGTATTCAGGTATTACAAATACAAAATTACAAATTAAGTAGAGAAAGGCCCCTTTTTGAAACTGCTTTGTTTTAACTGCGTCAGTTTAGTTAGTTATTTTCTGCTTAAAGCTATCTATTTTCTAAAACATTTGCTTCAGATTTCCACCATTTTAACAATATTTATTGGTCACAGACCACAACATATTTGATGGACCAGTGTGCAGCTGGTGCAGGAAAAATTGTGGGCTGTGCTCACCATGCTAATATGGTTGATTATGAATTGATGGTGGCGATAGTTATTGGCATGTAGAACCGTGCAAACAATGCATTATGACGTGTAGAATTACCATCAGTGTGTGTATAAAAGAGAGGCAGAGCAAACAATCCCTCATATGAATATTTGAAATATTAACCTCACTTAAATCACAGAAGGTGAAACCCTTAGGCCATATTGTAATAAAAGTTAAAAAAGATGATAATTTACAGATATTATATCTCCTCTAGGCTTATCTACTTAACAGTACAGCTTCTATATACATGAAATTATGTGTGAAAACAAACCAGTGATGATGACACCCTCCCCAAAATGAAGTATTCAGACCAAGGACAAACACCATTAGAGTGTTGAAATTAGTATTTATGAGTGTCTTTAATACTCATACAATTATGTTTCATTGTTAAAATATCATATAATGCAGCAAACTCAATACAGAAGCAAACCACTATGCTGTATGTTTGTACCCAATTTGTTTATTCAACTCCTGGAAAGACAAATCCCTACAGACACTCATGTTTTCCCTCTTCTGACACATGAAATTTAGCCAGGAATGCCTGGCTAGGAATGAGTCAATGCCAGGAATGAATCAGGATTTTTAAATGAGGCAAAATGTGAAGTAATCCTCCAGGACTGGAACTACACACCACTGGTTTAACAACTGCACTACATAGACGGATTCATTAAATTTGTCACTTATCTTTTTAGACAGGGAAATTCTATAAATAATTTAATAAATAACAAGGCCACCTTAAAATAGTACTGATAAATCACAACTCAGTGCTTGAACTGCAAGTGGATTTTAAATAGATTATAAGGTAATATCATAAACATATTATTGGTTTAAAATCATTAACGAATTATTAGCAAAGACAGTTTGTGATGGTATAATATAATATGTCACATTCATCTTTATATATAGAAAATAAATTTAAAACACACATACACATACACATATAGTCAGGTCCATCAGTATTTGGACAGTGACACAATTTCCGTAATTTTGCCGCAATCAAGATGTGATTGAAGTGTAGACTTTCAGCTTTAATCCAAGGGGTTTAACAAAAATATTGCATTAACCATTTAGGAATTACACCCATTTTTTACATAGACCCTCCATTTTCACAGGCTCAAAGTAACTGGACAATTGACTGATAAGCAGTTTAATGCCCAAATGTGGCCTGTTTCCTTGTTATTTAATGACAAATTAAGAAAATAAAAGGTCTGGAGTTGATTCCAAGTGTTGAATTTGCATTTGGTAGCTGTTCATGGGAACTCTCACTATGCGGTCCAAATAGGTGTCGATGCAATTGAAGGAGGCCATCATTAGGCTGAAAAAAAAACAGACCTATCAGAGAGATAGCAGAAACTTTAGGAGTGGCCAAATCAACAATTTGGTACCTTCTTAAAAAGACAGAATGCGCTGGTGAGCTCAGCAACACCAGAAGGTCTGGAAGACCACAGAAGACAATTAAAGGAGGTAGGTGTATCAATCTCAATGTCTAAGTCTACAATCAAGAGACGCCTTCCTGAATGTAAATACGGATGGTTTACCTCTAGATGCAAACCACTAGTAGCACTCAAGAACAGAAAAGCAAGATTAGACTTTGCTAAAAAAAAAAAAAAAAGTCTGACCAGTTCTGATACAAGATTGAATTGTACCAGAATGATGGGAAGAGAATAGTATGAAGAAGGAAAGGAAGGGCTCATGATCCAAAGCAAACCACGTCATCTGTCAAACATGGTGGAGAAACTGTTATGGCATGGGCATTCATGGCTGGGTCACTGATGTTTAATGAGTCACTGGTGTAACTGCTGATTGAAGTAGCAGGATGAATTCTGACATGTACAGAGCTACACTTTCTGCTGAGATTCAGTCAAATGCTGCAAAACTGATAGGACAGCGCTTCAAAGTATAGATAATGACCCAAAACATACCGTGAAAGCAACCCAAGAACATCTTAAGAAAAAGAAAATAAATTTTCTTAAATGGCCAAGTCAGTCACCTGACCCCAACCCAACTGAGCATGCTTTTCACTTACTGAAGACAAAACTGAAGGCAGAAAGACCCACAAACAAGCAGCAACAGAAGGCGGCAGCAGTAAAGGCCTGGCAAAGCATCTCAAGGGAGGAAACTCAGCATTTGGTGATGTCCATGCGTTCCAGGCTTCAGGCAAACATTAACAGCAAAGGATTTGCATCCAAGTATTAAAAATAATCCTAATATTTATGACTCTTAGTTTGTTCAATTACTTTTGAGCCTGTGAAAATGTAGGGACTGTAAAAATGGCTATAATTCCTAAACAGTTAATGCAATATTTTTGGTAAACTCCTTGAATTAAAGCTGAAAGTCTATACTTCAATCACATCTTGATTGCTTCATTTCAAATCCGTTGTGGTGGAATACAGAGGCAAAATTACAAAAACTGTGTCACTGTCTAAATACTTATGGACCTGACTGTACACACACACACACACATACACATAAAATAGCTAAGAGGAACCAGACCAATCAAAACTCTGTATTAAAATGAATGATGACAACATCTTTCTCACCCCACTACACTACTGACAGTTTTCACACATACACACTTTAAAGAATCACAGTGAATGTGTATAAACCACAAATGTTATGTGAAGTGCATGGGCAATCTTTAAACAATTTTCCTGTGTGTATGATACCAATAAATTCAATAATCATGTAACAATTTCTCAGCCTTTTATTCCATCACTAAGAGCTTTCTCCAAATATCACTTGCTGAAATCAATACTTTGGATTATTCATTATTTACTGTATCTTAGCATATGCCAATAATCATTTATACAATATACAACAATATTACACTCACACAAGCGTGTTATATTGATCATTTTATATTATATTGTTATTATTATTTTGTTGTGCACATTGTATTGTTTTAGCCCAGCTAATCACTATTTCCATAGGAAAGCGTGTCATATTAAATCAATGAATATATGAAATATGGACTAAATACGAAGGCTGTCATTTCCTCAGGTCAGACAGCTGAGGACGCATCTTTGTCTCTGTGTTTCTCTCTCTCTACCATTTTCAAAGGAATCCTCAAGCCAAAAAAGAAACATAGCCTACACAAGGCAGTCGATTTGGCAAGGCATGTTTTGTGACGTTTTTGTAGTTTGCTTTTAACCTTGTATCCAGTGTAGCTAAGACATAAGAGAAGCTTCCAGCCACTTCCATGCATACTGCATGCCTAAATCAATAAATCTTTAATAAATCTGCAATAGAACGAAAGGCATGAAAAACAACACAACAGTGAAAACCTACTGACCTTCATGCTTTCCCTATCATGATTTCGTAATTGCTGTTTTGTATTTTTTAACCTTTTCTTTCTTAAGGTATTTAGCTACCGTCTTCTCAGTTAGTTCAAGTTAGTTCCAGTTAGTTTATCAGTTTGCCATCATGAAATACTCTGTCCTGACTGATACAGCCATGAAATGCCAGAAATGTCTCAAAATCTAATTACTGTCCTCTTCTAAGTTTTTGATTTCTATATTCTGTCTTCATAATGCCTAGTAAACATGATTGTGTCCAGTGTTTAATGCATCATTTTTTCATGTCATTGCGTTGTCATTATTTTACCCCTCCTGTGGCCTGCCCTGTCCTTTATTATACAGTGTGCTTTTGATAAATATGAACTTATTTTAGTTTTGTTCTTGAGTTACATTTTTTAACTAACTAAGACATGTGTCTGAAGTCTTACGTGTCGGAAGTTTGCTGTCTTTAGTTTTGCACTGAAGCTACATTACAGCAAGCAATGAAATCTTAAGATCACCATCAATTTAGGATTGTAAAAACTGCATATCTCTCATCACACACTCGCTTCAAACTGCTGTGTCGAGCTGTTCAGTCAAATCACACAAGCTTGCTTATGTGGTTTCTCACACTCTATGACACACTGCTGTCTATAAAAATGGACAAAAGAGCATCAGCTAAAAAAACAGTAATAGTGGCCATCTTGAGGCTTGAATCACTTCCTTCCTGAACATATGCAGCTTGTTACCACTGCATACAAGTTATGATGCTAGAATTGTATGTTGTGATTAGTATATTCTTTAAAATATGTGCTTGTTTTTCTATTTTATGACTCATTGTGTACAAATAGGGTTATTGAACCAAACAATATGAGGCAAGAGTGTGATGATTGAGGCATGCACATGCAGTTTACATAACTCTAAACTGACTCCTTAAAGGTTAATTACATTAGCCTGGTAGTTAAGTGCAAAACTAAACCTACTAAGCAAATTCTGGACACTGAATATGTCTTGGCTCATTGATTAAATTTGGGAACTACGATTTTATGTTTAGCCATGCTATCACTTTAATGTGATATGATGTGCTGTGTTGATTAAAAAACCCCGGGTTTGAGAAATCGCAATCTATTATTAATATACAGAATTCTTTGTGTAATATCAGCCTGCAGTAACTTAAAGCATTATAAAGCATTATCCATATCTGATCTAAACTGATGCTTTAGACTAAGTAGATTGCTACTTTAGCATGCCTTATTTGCAGGTGTGCCCTTCTGCACTTGAAATGTGCTATAATCGATATTGAAACACTGCAGTTTTTGTGCACAGTGTGTGTGTGGGTCGAGTGTGTCTTGCCCAGCATACATGTCGACCCACTTTTTCCATTCTGCATTAAAATGACACAAGTGTTTTTCCCTTCATGTCTCTCTTCCTTGACCTTTCTCATGATTTATTATTATTATTATCATTATTAATATTATTATTATTATTAAACATCCTCTGATGTTGCCAAATTCAGTAATGCTATACTTCACATTGATAAGTTTTACTGCAATAGACACACCCAATGCTGTCCAGGTTTGAACAGTAATCACATAACTATAAAGTGTGTTAGCATTTAGCACACAGCTCTGTTTATGTATATTTTGGGCTTACACAGCATATGAATGAATATGAATGACTACTAGGTCACTATCTCCAGACTGGTAAATTCTGATATGTGTATCAAACATAGGCCAAAATGGAGCATCCTCATATGTGATGTTCTAGTGCATTTGAGATTTATAACACAATATAGAACTAGAATATGTGTAATCTGGACAGTAGACCTGTACTGCAATTAGAGAACCATTCAAAAAGGTGCAGCTTGACAATCATTTTGTCCTTTTGCATACAGCCTTCATCCATCAAGAATTAAAGGATGTGAATTTGTTATAGCTATTTAAAAAAAAACAACCTTCAAATCTATTTTCAATGAAACATACTATATTTAGCCTATGACATATCCGATTTTTTTTAGTATTTCAATCAGCTTCACTCAAAAGGGTATGACATATTGAAGGATGCGGTGTATTCCTACAACATCTCCTTGATCCCTGGTACAGATCAACATTAGCATCCTGTGATAAGACATGGACAGAAGAAGAGGGCCCAGACATGACTGCAGCAGCCTCAATGTAACAACGACCTATAGATGGATGAGCAGGCATATACACACACACACACATACACACACACACACACACACATAAGCACCCAAGCACACAGATCTTGCAGCTTGTAAGGGTCCTACCTGCAGCCCCAGCCCTGAGGATGCCTGTCTTGCGCTTTTAGAAAACCTGATGCGGTCAGTGATGCTGGGAAGGAGCCGCTGCGCTCTGCATCGTTGCAGTGCAAGAAGGAAAAAAAGCCCACCGGCAAGAGGAGGATGCAGTGACCGTGCGCGAGGAGAGCAGGGTGAAGAGGTAACAGAAAACGTGTATGAGTATGTGTGTGTGCGCGCGCGCTTGTGTGTATGCGTGTGCGTGTGTGTGTGTGTGTGTGCGGTCAAACTGCACAGTCGGATAGCAGCCGGTGTAGTCGGATATCCACTTATCCCGCACTGTAGTGTTGTATCGAATAGTAGCTATACCGACTCCCCGCTTCACAAGCCCGCCTCCCTACCGCGCTGTGCCGGCGCGCGCGTGCACGCACACGTGCAGCATCACTGCCGGGCTCCAGTGCTGCACGAGCTCGAGTCGCGTCCTGTGCTTATAAACAGTATACTGATAATGCTCTGAGTCCTGAAGGCTTCTTAAGCTTGTCTGCTAACTGATCCATAAAGAACACTACAGCAGAGGGGTTCTCCAACGGCTGAGGAAACCTGGAGAAGAACCTGGAAATGAGGAGAGAGAGAGAGAGAGAGAGAGAGAGAGAGAGAGAAAGAGAGAGATTTTTTAATTCTATTTATTTGTGTGTGTATAATTTTTTTCTATTATTAGCATTATATATATATACATACACACATTATATATGTATACACACACATAAGTATATACAGAATATTTACATACATATTTTAATAATATTACTACTTCTACTACTAATAATAATAATAGAAAAAAATTATACACACACACACAGACATATATATATATATATATATATGCACATACATACATATATACAGAATACATACATATTTTAATAATAATTAATGATAATAATAGAAAAAATTATACACACACAAATAAATAGAATTAAAAAATCTTTCTCTCTCTCTCTCTCTCTCTCTCTATCTATCTATCTATATATATATATATATATATATATATATATATATATATATATATATATACAGTATGTGTGTGTATGTGTCATTGTTTTCTATTATTATTATTAGTAGTAGTAGAAGTAATATTAAAATATGTATGTATGTATTCTGTATATACATATGTATGTGTGTATCATTTAAAAAAAATATTATTATTAAATTAGTTAAATTATTGGTATTATTATTATTATTAAAATATATGTATTTATTTATTTATTTATTTATTTATTTAAATTCTCATTCTTTTTTTTTTTTTTTTACTGTATTGGTGAATGCATGTGAATGCATTTGTTTCTATTTATTTATTTCTGTAGTTATTTTCTGACTTGTACCCAAAAGTCTGTATTTGGCAGTACAAATCATGGCAATCAAACAACCTTTTGACTTTGAGAGAGAGAGAGAGAGATGCAGTCTGATGGAACTTATCTGTCTAATCAGTATTTAAGGCTGATGTGATTTAATCTAGAGTTTATTTCAAGTTTAGTATTTTATCTTGTGTAAACAAAGAATCTGGAATCTACCTTGGTGGCACAAATGAAAATCAATTTTATACATTTCTGTGTTCATTTAATGGTAAATCAACATTTTTTTTTATCTGCATGTGCCTCATTTAATGTTTCTAATGAAACAGTCCACATATGTTTAGCTATTCTGTTAAGTCTTGTCTATATAGTTAAATATGTAGCCTATGTTATACAAATTCTTTAATTATAATCAATATAGTCCTTTAACTGGAGAAGTATAAAAAATGTGTTTAGGGAGAAGAAACATAGACATGAAAGCACTGAAAGATTTCTTGTTAAGAATATAATGACAAAAAATATGTATTTTTGAGCATACATCCTAAATATATTCGCTGTGACGTATGCACTGTGGAACAGATATTATCTATTCCCATATTAAAGGAGCCAAATTTATACTGTCGCTTATGAATTGTTTTCTGCATCGCCTTTGGACCTTTTCCCTCATCGTAGGTTACGTCACACGGATCCCGGAAGTGAATTCTGTATTCATTTCATTCGTGTGCAAATTTTTTTTTTAACTATTTACGATATTTGTAGTAACCAGATTTTATTTTCCTTCTATGAATTGTGTTATGGTGCATTATTTTTCTCAACCGTTTCAACTGCTTTTACTTTAACTACATCCTAAAAACTACATGTCCCAGCAGCACCCGCTCTTTCCTCCAGCGTCGCGTGCGTGAGAGTGACGTATGTGCGGCTCCGCCCTCTTTTCTGTAAAGAGGGCAGGTCTACACACTGTACAGCATTTGGGTATAAGAATAATGGACACTTCAGAAAAAGAGAACAATTAATTACTTTAAACAGGATGAAGTTGATAAAATACGTGTGTTTTACTTTGATATGGGACTAAAGTTTAATTTTATACGGGTTAGAACCTCACTGTTCCTACTGAAAACACTGCAGTTACGACATTGAACCAGTAGAGGGCTCTGTTTAGTCTTTTTCCTTTTTTAAACACTTTTGTAGAACTGTAAAGAGACATTGAATTGGTTCACTACACCACTTGTAAATGTACTTTTTAACATAGATTTTTAATTAGATTTGGGGAAGATATTGTTTAACCCTTTATACTTTTAAAATTATCATAATATGTTGTAATATAAAAATGCCTGTATGACCCAATTTCAGGCCACCGTTTAAGGGCATAAGACAACTCTGGCCACTGTAATCTCACCGTAGCCTGAAAGAAAGGGATTTACTAAAGTAGGATAAATTGCCTCCAGTCTGGGCCAAAGTTTTCTTTACTCTTGAAACTGACAAAATATGTTGTATTAAAGCCTATGAAAGCCTAATTCTCCTATTTTCATCACACTCTGTCAAAACAGGACTTCCTAAAATTGGGAAACGTCATTCCAGCTTGGTCTAAAGTCTCCTTCTAAATGTCCCATATATGTGTGTGTGTGTGTGTGTGTGTATATATATATATATATATATATATATATATATATATATATATATATATATATATATATATGTACTGATCAGTCATAACATTCAAACCACTAACAGATGAAGTGAATAACACTGATTATAAGTCAATTATGAGTCAGTTGTCCAATTACTTTTGAGCCTGTGAAAATGGAGGGACTCTGTAAAAAATGGCTGTAAATCCTAAATGGTATATATGGTATATTTTTTGTTAAACCCCTTGAATTAAAGCTGAAAGTCTACACTTCAATCACATCTTGATTGCTTCATTTCAAATCCATTGCGGTGGTTTACAGAGGCAAAATTACAAAAATTGTGTCACTGTCCAAATACTTATGGACCTGACTGTATCTGCACTTTATTCCTTAAGTAGTCCACACTTTTTTTTGCCATCTATCTTTTTTTAACCTTTATATTATATTTTTATATTTTTCTTTTGCTACTTGTATGCAAGTAAATTCTGTTTTATGTAAATTTTGTTTTTTATGTCATGAGACAGTCGTAAAAAGCATTTCACTGCACGTAGTTCTGCGTATGGTTGTGTGTTTGACCAGTAAAATTTTAATTTGAATTTGGCTCGCAGCCTAATATTGGGCCACCCAAAACCTATCTCAATATAAAAGAACAGGACATCCTAAAATCAGATAATAAAGTCTCCAGCCTGACCCAAAGTGTTCTTCAACCCCTTAAAAGTATCATAATATGTTGCATAATGTGTTTTATTTTCATGTATGTGTCAATGTTTAGACCACTGTTTGAAGGGTTAAAACATCCTGGGCCAGAAAATGCTCTTCACCCTTAAAAGTACTTAAAACTAAAATGCCTAACTGTCCTGAATGAATCATTGTTCAGCGATCAAAACCCACCATCATCTGAAAGAAAAACTGAAAGACTCACCTCCTAACCCGAAGTCTTATTCGCCCTTAAAAATATCATAATATGCTGCATAAAAATAGCTTATTATATAATATAAACCCATGTTTAGGCCTCTTTCTAAGGAGTTGGGTTATGCAACGTGATGGTGCTGAAACTTGAGTGAACTGCAGCAAGACACTGGACATTATTTTCTTCTGAATACATTTAAAAAATTAAAGTGACATTACCATCTGCTTGGATAGACATTAGGGCCCTTGTGCTCATCCTGTGCTGAAAGACACGGCAGACCAGGTAAGGAGAAAGCTGTTGGGATTCCATTAGGGCAAGGTTACCTGGAGTTTATTAACCCCTGTACCACCTCTGTGGAATACTACAGCACTTGTTCAACCTGAGCCTGAGGAAAGGCGAAGTAACTACACTGTCGAAAACATAATGCCTGGTTCCAGTGCCAAAGAAAGGCTGCCTCACAGCACTCAGCTTGGAAAGATCAATAGTACTCACATCTCATGTGATAAAAATTTATTGCGGTGAAACTTTAGTGGCCCAAAATGTTTTAACTCCCTAAATAGTGGCCTGAACAGTGAGTCACATAGTGAAATTGCTATTTTTATGTGGTTAATATTTGAAAATTAGGCATTTTATTCAACATATGATATTTTTAAGACTGAAGGCAATTTTGTGGCAGGTTAGAGACAAAAACTATCCTATTTAAGGAAAGCATGTTCCAGTCAAAGGTGTCAAGCACCATCTTTCTGATAGCTATACTGTATGTTGACCATCACGGAGCGGTACAGAACATCCTTAATACCTGCCATCATCAGACTCTATAACCAAACCACCAGGTTTTTAGGACAATGTCCTATCACATTATGTCCTTACTTATATAGCTATTTCATTCAACTTTGCTTTATTGTTGGTATGGGCTGATACTTTATTTGACAGACATTTTCCTTGTGTGTCCATTATCTTATCCTTATGTGTGTGTATGATCTCTTGCCACCACTACATCATTTTATTTATTACTTACTTACTTACGTATTGTCTGTAAAGGTTTGTGTTTTGCAGCATCCTTGCAATTTGTTTGCTGCAGTGCAGTTTAGTGCAGATTTTCTGCACAGAATTATTAAATTATAATTATTAAATTATTATAAATAATTTATTAAACTAAGTACACCAGAACATAGAGCTAGGTAGATGGCCTGCACATAGGCAGGGCAGAATGGCCAGTTGTAAGCTAATTGAAGTAGAGCTCATGGTCAGTTGTTCTCTCTTTTCTTTTCTTTCTTTCTTTTTTTTTTTTTTTTGGTGGTGAAATTTTAGTGGCACAAAATGTTTTAACTCCATAAATAGTGGCCGGAACAGTGACTCTCATAATGAAATTGCTATTTTTATGTGGTTCATATTTGAAAATTAGGCATTTTATTTAACATATTACAATATCTTTAAAGACGAAAATGATTTTGGGGCAGGTTAGAGACAAAAACTATCCTATTTAAGGAAATCTTATAAATATTTATTTAAGATTGTGGTGAAATTTAGTGGCCCAAGATGTTTAACCCTCTAAGGAGTGGTCTAGCACTGAGTCATGTAGGGAAATTAAGCATTTTTCTACAAAATGTTAGAATATTTCAAAGGCTGAAGAAGACTTTGGGCCAGGCTGGGGAAAAATGATCATATTTTATGACATTCTTTACTTTTTTTCCCTTTCCTCTCTAAACAGTGGTCTGAATACTTGTTTATTTGGGGAAATGAGCCATTTTATGCAACAAAACATGAGGTGATAATGGTTGAAACAAGTATTTTTGCCGAATTGCTACTAAAAACAAAAACCAAAGCAGCTAAAATACACTGATAAGTGGTATAACAATAACCCGCACTGAGAAATTAAAAAAAACAATAATAATAAAAAAAAAAAAAAAAAAACAAGGCCAAAAGAGTGCCTTCTGCTGTCGCAATGTTGTTAACAGTTAACAGTAGAAATGTACTTCCGCTTCCGGCGTGACGTCACTCACCCCCCCCCCCCCCCGTGCCCAGCTGTTGTCACGTGACCAGAGTTCTCCTGAGAACTGAATTAGCTATAACAGAGGCGCTCCTGTTAAGACCATAACAACTCTGTGCTGGTGGTTTTAAGTGGAATACAGCTTACAGACGCAGTAAAATGTCTGATTCGATCAAAAACGTGGCGATCTTTGGCTCGACAGGAATGACAGGCTTGGCGACGTTACCTCTTGCAGTGGCAGCAGGTGAGAGCCATTTTCTATAATTATTAATAACAATCATTTATAACAGCAGGAGCTGTTATTATAGGAGGTGTCACATAACAGCTATTCATGCAAAGATTCATTTAAACACAAATCTAATTAGTAAGTTAATGCTCAGGGAAAGAAATATTGAAGCTAAATTAAATCTATTAGCCTAAATTTAAGAGTGCTCACTTAACCCTTTAAAAGTCTTATTTAAATGACATAGTAACATGTTTACAAGAGACTTTATTTAAAGGCTTGGCTACTATTCTCTGTTCAACATGAACTAGGACAAATATAGCTGCTTATTGTTGCATCTGCTCTATATATACCCCCATCATGGTTTTCTATTACACAGGTTATGTTTGAGAATAAAATAGATTGCAGAAAGTGTTAAAAGATCAACTGACACCAGCATTTTTCCCCAGAAATTATCTAACAAATAAATGACATTATATTACCTCCATGTCTTATACACAGTCATATCTGATTACACACAACTGCTGCTAGGAGCAACTCCAGGCATAACAACTGATTTAGTGTGTCTTTACTGTTCCACACAAAACATAGATGTATTTAAGTTTGGTCATTTTAAATATTATTATATTTCTGTCTCAACTTCCCAAAGTCACTATAACCTGTGAATGGTACATCCAACAAAACACAAGGATTCGAATTTATTGTCTGTTTTCCACTGTATGCTGCAAAATCTTCAAGCACACATCAACACATACAGTGTTTCTTAACCTTTATAACCACTGCATGTTTTCTAGCACTGTAAGGGTTAATTCAGCACTTGGGATTTTGTACTAAGATGCTGAGCAATCAGAATCGATTCCGCATTTCTTCCTTATTGTCATGGTTTACCCGGATCGTGACACAGCTTTCATGCAGGAGTTTCTGAAACGCATTTTTGTTGAGTCATGGTGCACAGAAGGTCACAGTGATAAGACACAACAGTCAGATTACTTTTTAATCTGTTCACTCCAGAGAGGGTGGTCCACATTTAATTCACAATATCTGCCAGTGAGCATCGATATTATTCTTTTTAGATGTTTTTGTAATCAGAAATTTAAAATATAATGCAATGAGTGTAATTCATTCATTCACCTTGAGTAGACACTTTATCCTGGTCAGGGTTGCGGTGGATCCGGATCCCAGGAACACTGGGCACAAGGAAGGGATGCACCCTGAAGGGAAGCCAGTCCATCGCAGGACACCTTGATCAAAGACATTCACTCGCTTCCACGTGGGCATGGGGAGAACATGCACAGAAACTTCGCTCTATAACTTACAACCACTTACAACCAAGCCATACTCGCACTATTTAATTGAACATGCAGTAATTAAATGCTAAAACCTTGTTTTATTGCTCTTCATTTGCATTTGTGATGTGGACTTTTTGCTCAGTCAGACATTTTGAAAAAAACTTTGCTTTGTAGAGGAAGCCTTGACCACTGATTTGCAGAAAAATGTCTGGTGTTCCACACTCTATTTTTCAGTAATCCAACACATCATCTGAGTTTTTCTAGTCTACTACATCTCACTGAGCGTCTCAGTGTTAACTAATTACTAAATTAAATTACTTCTCAGTGTTAACTAATTACACACTAAAAGTACACAGTTTTACATACCACTTCTGTTTGTGATGAGCCTCAATGCAGCTGCAATGAAACTATATACAAGATAATTTTTTTTTCAGAAATAACATTAATAAAACAAAAAGAAATGCCATTATCATACTTGCAATTGTTGCCCAGCTCTAATAACCACATTCAATTAAATTTTCAATTCAATTTTATTTGTATAGTGCTTTTAACAATGGACATTGTCACGAAGCAGCTTTACAGAAATATATAAATTCAGGATATAAATTTTAAATTTATAAATTTATCCCTAATAAGTGAGCCAGAGGAGACGGTGGAAAGGAAGAACTCCCTGAGATGATATGCGGAAGAAACCTTGAGAGGAACCAGACTCAAAAGGGAACCCGTCCTCATCTGAGTGACACTGGATAGTGTGATTATAAATAAATCCCTTCTATAATTGTGTACTAGATGGTCAAAAAGTGCAATTGTGTAACCAGGAAATTCATTATAGTTTTAACATCAAGTCTATCTTGTTGAAGGTATCAGCTGTTCACTGATAAACACATAATAAACTTTATTTAAGAGCCAACAGCTGCTGCATGTCCGTTACCTTTCATGGTGTTGAAAATGCCCCATTTCCTGATGCTGAGGTGACACATTGGGGTTTGTTTAGCAGCTGTTTAATATCTTTCTGAATATTTTTGTCCCAGGATATAACGTGACTGTGCTGGTGAGGGATCCGTCCAGGCTGGCCGCTGACCATAAAGCCTCCCGGATTGTGGTGGGAGACGTCCTTAACAAAGAGGATGTGAAGAAGACTCTGGAGGGTCAGGATGCTGTCATCATCATCCTGGGCACAAGGAACGATCTTAGTGAGTTAGAGTAGCAAAACATATTTTTAGTGAATTAAATATACTTTTTTTTTTTATTCCCAAGTGGACAGTGGGTACTCGTGCATGTCTACCGTTTGCGATAAAGCATCAGAACAGACAGAACAGAACAGAACAGAACATATGGGGAGTGAAAATCATTTATCATCACTCGCCATGTGCTATTTTGGCCCAGTTTGAAGGAACAGGGTCTTTCTGTCTAAGTTCATACGTTATCAAAGACACACCCATTTGTCTCTGCAAATATTTCTTAGTAGGTTCCCAGCTCGCAAGATTTCTAAGTGCTCTCAGAGACATAAAGCTCTCAGATGTCCTGCTGTATTATTTAGCTATGTGGCTAGCATTGAAAATTATAAACGTTTATGAATAGGACTTCTCTTAGATATCCTGTCAGGTTAGTTCTTCTTAGCCAATGTGAAAATTCATGCACATACATGCATGGACAAATCAGTAGCCCAGGTACTCAGGACAATCAGATCTCGTGTCCAGGCTATTAGTTTTTTTTTTTTTTTTTTAATTTGTAGTTGCCTTGCAGACAAACAGGATTACAACCAGAGAAGGAAAAAAGCCACTTTAAAGTCAAAGACGCTTTTTTAAAAGACTCTAATTTTGTCTTAGATGTTTATTTTATAACTTCTGCATTATTGGGTCAGTAAAAAAACTTTTTATATTTCAATGTTACAGAAAAATGTTTGTATGTCAGTAAAGAAGGACATATTACATAACACACCACAATTCAGACAAATAATGTCAGGGATTAGCTGTGAAAACAGAAGCAACAGTGCTTCTGCAACTGTCAGAGTCTCCAGATGAGTTGTTGCAGAGGTATCAGCCAATTTCCTTATAAACCTGCACAAACTGTACCTGACACTACCCATGCATTTTTAAAGATAAAGCGTCGCACCAAATATTGACGTTGTTTTTCGTTTCAAGGCGTCTTTGCTTTACAGCATTTATTTACATGTGCCCAAGACATTGAAATTATTGTTTAAGAATCAGGAGGTATATTGAAATGTTGATCAAGTAAAATAAAATGCAGCACATCATATAACTCTCCTGCTAGCTAAATATGCAGTAACCTCACAGTGAAACATATCAAAGGAAAATAAAGACGCTAGCCAGACTCGATAATATTTTTATTATTTGCAGTGTGAGGAGAGAAAGCACCACAGCTCATAACTGAAATCTTCACCGAAAACTTATCATTAGAGTATAAGATAGATAGATAGATAGATAGACTTTATTGATCCTGGGGAAATTGTAGCATTACAGTAGTGGTAAAAAGACATTCACAGATAGCCATAAATACAGTAAGACAGCACTGTGCAAAGGCTAACATAATATATAAATATATATATAAATATATATGGGGGGCTTGTCTCTATATAAAAATAAGGATTATTGTCCTACAAAAAATAGTCTCCTCCCTGGGAATTAATGTACTCATTCATTTCCCTTAGTCTGTATTAAGGTGCTTAACTAGCCAAGTAATTATTATGAGATTGGGCATCATGCTGGAGCTTTTACTTGCCCAGTGGACTAGCTAATGAATTGTCCACCCCTGACATACACTCACCGGCCACTTTAATAAGAACACCTGTACACCTGCTCCTTCATGCAATTATCCAAACAGACAATCATGTAGCAGCAATGCAGTAGATAAAATCATGCAGATACAGGTCAAGAGCTTCAGTTTATGTTCACATCAAACATCAGAAACATTTTTTCCAATTTCCAACTGTCCAGTTTTGGACAGAGCCTGTGACCACTGTGGCCTCAGATTCCTGTTCTTGGCTGACAGGAGAGGAACCCAATGTAGTCTTCTGCTGTTGTAGCTCATCCACCTCAAGGCTTGATGTGCTGTGCATTCTGGGATGCTTTACAAATCAACAAGGCGTTTCTGTCTGCAGAACCGCTGCTTATTGAATGTTTTTTGTTTTTCGCACCATTCCGTGCGAAATTCTATTCCAAGCTCTAGTGACTGTTGTGTGTGAAAATCCCAGGAGATCAGCAAATGCGTAAAAATGCGTTTTCTGAAATGCGTAAAAAGTAGCACATCTGGCAACAAGCATGGTGAAAGCCACTGAGATCACTTTTTTCTTCCATTCTGATGTTTGTTGTAAACATTAACTGAAGATATTGACTTGTATCTGCATGATTTTAGGTATGTGCTGCTGCCACACAACTGGCTGATTGAATTATTGCATGTATGCACGGGGTGTACAGGTGTTCCTATTAAAGTGGCCAGTGACTGTATATGCCTTCTTCCTCGTTCCTAGTTGAAAATTTCCATATTTAAACTCAGACATTCCCACATTCCAGTTCTCATTTCCAAATATATGGACCCAAAGACACACCTTCTATGACCTGCAGTCTGCCCATAATTCTGTTCCCCAGATATGATTTTCAGGAAAATTTTGGAAATATGACAGATACAACCATTGCTTTGCCTGAGGAATAATTGTACTATACTATAACTGTAGTAAAATGTGATATTTTAAACAATAGGCAGTTATTTTTATATGAAAATGCTTGATCTGTAGGTCCTACCACCATGATGTCTGAGGGCACACGGAACATACTGGAGGGTATGAAAGCCCGCGGCATCTGCAAAGTGATTGCCTGCATGTCCGGTATGACTCGTTTATGTGTTTTAAGTATGTTATTTAACATGAATTGCAAATCATTAGGTTGTCTTTGTCCACAGCGTTTTTGCTGTGGGACCGGGCAAAAGTTCCTCCTCGCCTGGTTCCTGTCACTGAAGACCATGAGCGCATGTACATGTTGCTGAAGGAGTCTGGACTGGATTATGTAGCTGTGATGCCTCCACACATCGCAGGTAATGGATACTGACTCAGTCCACAGTGTGACGTAACACCTACAGTGTTGAGTGAAACCTCACGGTGTTGGTAGTTGATGAGTTAATAGATCATTATACGTTTGGGTCACTGTCGTGCTGAAAGGTGAAATTCCTTTTCATCTTCATCTTCAGCTTATTAGCAGACACCTGAAGGTTGTCTAAAATGGACTGGTATTTGTAGCTATTCATGATTCCATCCACCTTGATAAAAGCCCCAGTTCTGGCTGAAGAAAAGCAGCCCAAAAGCGTGATGCTACCACCACCATGCTTCACCGTGGGTATGGTGTTCTTTTGGTGATGTGCTTTTTTTTTCATACCTTTAGGAATTATGGAATTATTATACCTTTTGAGATTTGTCTCATCAGACCATAACATGTTTTGCCACATGGTTTGGGGGTGATTTAGTTGGACTTGGATGTTTTTTGTAAGGAAGGGCTTTTGTCTAGCCACCCTACAGCCCAGATATGTGAAGAATACGAGAGAATGTTGTCACATGCAGAGAGTAATCAGTACTTGTCAGATATCCCTGCGGCTCCTTAAATGTTGCTGTAGGTCTCTTGGCAGCCTCCCTGGCAAGTTTTTGTCTTGTCCGTTTGTAAATTTTGGAGGGGCGTCCTGTTCTTGGTGATGTTACTGTGGTGCCCCATTTTCTCCAGTTGTTGATGATGGCCTTCGCAGTGTACCTCAGTACATCTAATGTTTTGGAAATTCTTTCCTGACCAATATCTTTCGACAATGAGACCCTGTACAGGCTTTGTAAGCTCTTTGCAGAACGTGGCTTCATAAGTCAGATGAAACTAAGAAGATGTGAAGAAAAAGCTTTATTTGGGGTTAATCAGAATAATTTCACTGATGACAGCTGTATGATAATTACCTTTGAACATGAGATTGAATGTGTTTGGAATGTGATCACTTTAAACGTGTTTTACAGGGCCGTAACCACCATAGACATTGAGGGGAGATAGATAGATAGATAGATAGAAAATATATAAATACAAACTATATAAATACAAACTATATATATATATATATATATATATATATATATATATATATATATATATATATATATATATATATAAAAATTTGGGCCTTTAACACATAGAGAACCAAGTTTTTGAACCCCTCCCCCCACCACACACACACACAAACACACACACACACACATCCAACCCCACTAAATGGTTTGTTCTCCCCCAGTGTTGAAGACATGGTTACGGCCTTGGTGTCTTCTGCACACAAAGTGTAGTACCTGCTGCTAATAATCATCTCGTCCTCCGCAGATAACCATCCTCTGACTGAAAAGTACACGGTCACTGAGAACATGCTGCGAGGAAGAGTCATCTCCAAACACGACCTGGGTCACTTCTTCGTCAAGTGTCTTTCCACATCTGAGTGGGACAGGAAGACAGTGGGGGTGTGTGGGGAGTACAGTTAAACTCCCCACTGTTCTACACAACTTCAGTTCTGAGTTTCTTTTAATATGATGCTAACATTTATACGCATAAGGTTTTGCAACGTGCCTTTTTAACACGACAGATCTTCATTACATAAAAGAAATCATTGTAATTACACAGGTAATAATGCAGGATAATAACCTCATTGTGATTAAAAACTATTTTGCAGTGTGTCAGTTCGGTCGATTAAATGCTTCTTAGGTGTACGATATTCTTTTATTTTTAAAAATTAAAAATCTATTTTGAAACCAAGCAAACTCTTCATTCATTTTGTGGAATGTAAATATTATAATAGATTTTTTTTCCAGTGTCTATTTGTTTTTGAAACTTCGCCTTTAAACGGCAAAACAAGTGATATAAAAACTACATTACCCAGAGTCACCTTCGAGAGACTTGGCTTAAAAGCGGGAAAGACAAAAATTCCAGCGAAGACTGCAGTTTTTTTTCCCCCGTTACTTTTTTTTCTTTTATTCCACCTGTTTTCTGGCAAACCCCGCCTCCTGCTATTGGATTGGCTGTACCATGGAGGAACTCCCTGTGATCATACCGTCACAACCAGTAGGCGCAAAGAGAGGCGGAACGTCACTAGCCAATCATAGCGAAGGGCGGCGGGATTTGTCGGAATGCGAGTGCACAAAAATAATAACTCGTTTGTTTCTTACGCTCGTACACTTCAACAAAAGTGGCAGCTGAGATTTTTCTGCTTAACGGATTTGGTGAATTTCTGTAGCACACGCGCGACACTGAGGTAAGTGACTGTAATAAACGTTTGTTTTCAAACTAAGCTAACTTCCCGAAGCTAACTTCAGCAGTGTAGCGGTAATAGCTGGCTAACTGTAAGTTAACGCTAGCTAATGTCAGCTTTTACAGAGCGTCTGTGTTATGTTAACGTGTTTCATGTGCTAATAGAGCTAATAAGAAGAGATTATTTATTAAACTGGTCTGCTTTTACAGGATTTATAAACGGATAATTAGCTTGGTTAGTGAGTGGCCGCATCCCAATTCCCTCCTCCCTACATAGGGTACACTACATAGGGTACACTACATAGGGTACACTCTGTGCGCCACACACACACACACACACACACACACACACACTGTGTGTCCTGTAGGGAGCCTCTACACTCATGTAACTGCTCTTATAATGAATAATCTACATCCTATACAATGCACTATATGTCCAAAGGAGCAATTTGAGATTAAGCCACTAAACCACTATTGCTAAGTAAAGAAACACAAGACCTTAAACCAGGCTCTGCTGGGGAAAAAACCCTCATAGAATTTGTAATGGTTTTAATGGTTGTAATGGGAATTGTACTGGTTTTAATGGAAACTCTAATGGTCTCTGTGGGTCTCTAGTTTCTATTGTTTTTTTTTTTCCAGCAGGGGGAGGTTTACAACATTTGCATTCCATATGATTTCTGGGCAAAAAAAGGAAAGTATCTTAGAGTTCATCAAAAAAAAAAAAATGTGTGTGTGTGTGAGAGAGAGTGAGTGAGTGAGTGAGATGCTAAAAATGAAAATGTGAGTGTTTACTGCAATGAAACAATTTAAAACCATAAACAGAGGAGTAATAAGAAATAAGAGTGTCCCGATTCGATACTGAGTGTGGATACTGGAGCTGACACTGGCCTGAAACACTGAAACAGTATCTTATAGGATGTGAAATCTTTTCAGTCTGATTTATATATTTTACATTCTGAATGTGTGTTTTGTTGACTGACACAAATGATCTGAAGATGCAACTTGTCTTAAAGCATCATGCCTCCTTGAGGACGTGTATAAATGAGTCAGCTTGGTTACTTAGAGGATGTCAGTCTCAGGTATCCCGCCTTCTGAAAATGCAAAAAGTCAGTATGTGACAGGGCAGGGTTGTAACAGATAGACACACACATATACATATATACTTTACTGCAAATTTGTTAACACGCCATGTCTTCATAGACCTTGCTTTGTGACAGGGGCATTGTCTTAGTTCTAATGAAAGGCCATTGTAATGCTACGGCTATAGCCTATACAATTGTGTGCTTCCAGCTTTGTGGCCCACATATGAGTGTGATGGTCAGGTGTCTACAAACTTTTGACCATATAGTGTATATCTAGCCATATAGCACTGATGCCAGAAAAAAAAAAAAACTAAATTCATTATTTGGCAAACGTGCGTTTGAATGATGGCAAACGAATTCCACACCACTAACATACTTTGATGCCTCAACTTTAAAAAAACATGAATATATTTCCCCAAAAATGATGAGGAAGTGTTTTGTTAACTTTCAAAACTTGCCCAGGGTTTCTGCAAAATCGTGTTATGTAAACGTGGAAGCAGTTTAACAAACTTGGCTGCAGAAACCGCTGTAGGCTATGAATAATAGTAGGTATAAAAATACACACAGTTTTTATAGACATATTTTTATATTCTACTTAACCTATTGCATCTTTAAATCTATAAATTTTCTCATTTTTGGGGGGTAACCAGATTTTAAAATGCTAGAATTTTTGTAGTTGAGATACATGTGAAAGAGAGAGATTTCAGTTCAGGAAAGCCTGTAGTGTTCATAACCTCATATGTCAACATGTAACCATGTGAAGGGATTTCACGCAATAAGTTAACAAATTAAGTGAGCACATAATTAACTAAATATATTCTACTGTCACTATGATATGCAGTATGCAATCAGTGTTTTGTAAGCTATAATTATTAAATATTAAAGAGTAATTGCTGTTCCATTGTTCTGTGTGTACATTTTATGTACTATAAAATGAGAGCTGATGACTCGCAGCAAATTCGGGGGGAAAAGTGACTCAGAAAGGACTGGTGTTAGTCCACCACTGCTGTATTCCAGCAGAAAGCTGGGTCTAATTGTGAGTGATAGTCTATCGTCACCAGGGTCCAGCGTGGTCTGAAGTCTGATTCTGTCTCTAGCAGATCCATCCGTGCTTCTCTGATACAAGGTACTGTATGTGTATGTGCTTTACAGCAGTGATGCAGATGCATGTGGCTGAGTGAGGGGAAAGTCTGATATTGTTCATTTTTATGATGATATGTACATAACATGGGGATATTAAAGGTATTCCATGAGCATGTGTAACCATAAGTCCCTGAGTTCTGTCATTGTTCAGTCAGTAATTAAATTCATGTGATTAAGTGTTATAGATAAAAACGTACTCAATATGTATTTGAATTAATGGGAAAGTGAATGATTCTGTAGTTGCTACTGCAAGTAATATGGTTAAATAATCAATTTTAATCATCTTTAGCACCAGTTATTAGAGCAAACTGGGGATTATATCCATCAAATAACAGATACACATGCATTTATTTACAAGTTATTATAAAGAGTGTGGTTTGAAAAGATACTCATGTTTAGTCTGAAACAGGAAGAATACCCAGCACTGGAGCTGCCTGCTGTGTTGTGATTGGCTCATGTGTTGGTTTTCTACTGATTAAAGAACAGAACAGATTTCATTCGTTTGCATTATATGTGGAGAACATGTTAGCACATATAACATACAATGCAGTCGAATTGTATTGAGAAATAAATCAAGATTGCAGTATTATTTTTATACAGACCTAAGTTCAGTTTGGTTCGGTTGTTTGTTCAAGAGAGAACCAAAGACATTACCAAAAACATCAGTCAATGAATATGGTCCTCATAAATTACAGGGATGTCATGCTGTTATATAGGCTGATCCCATGATCACTTTAAACTGTACTGTGATATACATTTTTAGTCATCCCATCCACTACTAGTGTTCGGTAACATCATGCCAGTTTAATCTCAGTCTCTTGACTTTCTGTAAAAGCTAACCTTTTCTTTTTTTTTTCCTTTTTTTTTTTCTTTTTTTTTTTTTCTTTTAAGCCAGCATGAAAAAACAATTAGATGGCCTGCCCTAAGTTGACCTTTTCAGGCAAAACACTGTGAATACTTTTTTTTTTTTTTTTGTAATTTGCAGTGTTTGTCATCATTGGAAAATTCCGGCACCCAAAATAGCCCCACAAATATTGTTCTGATATGCCCCCACCCCCAGCGGAACCTGCACCTTTGATAACACATGTTTTTGTGATGATTCCTCAGGAGAGGAACTTCCTGTGTAACTTGTACATTGGTAGATTAAAAGGTTCAGATGCATTTTTATTTATTTATTTATTTATTTTTACATGAGTGGTGAAATCAGTTCTTCTCTGTGTTTTGTCCTCACAGGGTGTATAATGGTGGCACGAGGGCTGAAGCGGAAACTCCGTGATGATGATGTCAGAGACCCGGGGTGGGAGAATCAGTTGCAGTCCGTGCTGAACATTTCCATAGACAAGTACCAGCGCGATCAGGCCCTCATGGAGCCGAGCTTACTGCGCTCTGTCCTCATTACTAACACACTCCGTCAGGCCAAAACACACATGGAGACCGTTTCTGGAATTGAGAACCCTATGAAAAAAATTCAAACACATCATCCAGTAACATGCTTCCGGCAGGAACTTGGCACGCCTTCCGGGTTCGAAGACATGGATGATGATTTCATGGAGGATCTGTCTTTATCCACCGCCATTACCGCCATCTTGAAGAATCTAGACACAGCCCTTGATGGCAGCTCTGGATCATCTGCACCTCAGCGGTCACCGTTAGCCTCCGTGGAAAACCTCACAGGGGACAGGACCTGCAAAAGGAGTCCAAACAAAAGTTTATCTAATCACCTGCAGGACAGTGTTCTAGATGATTTGTTATTGGACTTTGATACTTCTATATGTGAAAGGGAGCTGGCTGATCATACTTTTGACCTTTCAGCCGACGAATTTGTGAAATATTTACCCTGCGTGCCCTGCTTAGGGAATGAAATAGGGTTTTTACACTCCATGTAGTGCACTGCATGTCTAGTATGGATTTGGCATTCAACTGTCTGTGTATTTATACCACACAGGTTTGAAATAGTGGCTCTGTGAGTGCACTGTTTGTAAAATCATAATTTATTAAAAAAAAAAAAACCTTCCACATCATATGTAGGTAAGGAGTGATTTGGCATTCAGCTCCCTACTCCATAAATTTGTACTACATAGAGTATGAATGCCTATTACTTCCTGTTTAGTGGACTGTGTCTTCCAATAGGAAGACATTGCTCCTATATGATTCCAATACGCAATATTTTACACGTGGTGAGAATAATGGCCTCATTGTTTGTTACATGTGGACTGAAATGAGACTCATTCGCTGTATTTAGTGTGCCATATGTCAAATAGGGAACTATTTGCAATTCATATGTGCAGTTTATATATATGTACACTACATAGTGTATGAATAATAGCTACTAGACTCTGTAATACTCTCCCTATTTATGTAGTTCACTCTGTCTCAAGTAGAGAGCCAAGTCTGTGTGCAGTACATAGGGAATGAAGTAAGACAACTACACTCTATTCATTGTGCTATGACCAGATCCTCCCCATATAAGTGGACTGTTTAAAGTATATTTACATTTACATTTACATTTATGGCATTTGGCAGACGCCCTTATCCAGAGCGACTTACAATATTTAATGTTTGAAATGTAATTAATGTAAATAATTACATTAAGAGACCCCCGGAGGAACAGGCGAGAACGCTTAAGGTTTCTAGATTTTACTTCTCTTTCAATTTTTATTTCCCCAGGAATGTATAGGGAGCCACTGTTTCCAGTTATATGTAGTTCCCATCCAGCTCTTCGTCTTTGTCTTTGAGATGAATGATTAAATACTAGCCTCTATCTGTTTTTTAAGATTGTAGTAATGCTGAGTATATAAAAGGTAATACTGATCCTCGTAAGAAATTGTAGTTTAAAGGTTAAAATTGAGGCAGCGTGGTGGCGCAGAGGGAAGCATTGCCGCCTCACAGCTCCGAGGTCTCGGTATCGAGCCCATGGGGAGTTTCTGTACATTGTTCTCCCCGTATCTGCATGGGTTTGCTCCAGGCCCACCTCCCAAAAACATGCCAGTAGGTGGGTTAGCCATGTTAAATTGCTCCTAGGTGTGAATGAGTGTGTGCAATGGACTGGCATCTAATCCAGGGTTTAATACCACCTCACGTCCAGTGTTCCGAGGAGTGTGAACCTGACCGGGATAACACGGTACACTGAAAAGTGAGTGAGGCTGTTGCACTCTCATTGTGTGCACTACCTAAGAATCTCAGTTCAACATGACTATCTGGACAGGTCCTTACTTTATGTGTATGTAAACTCCATAAACTATACTGACGAGTAGTGCCTTCTACACCTGATCTAGTGCACTGTATCTAGTGCCAACAAGGTTGAGTGCCATGTAATGCCACAGGGTGGCAGGGTGGAGCAGCTCCAGGGTCTCCGGTTCAATCCTCAGCTCATGTTACTGTCTGCAGTTTTCTGTGTGGGTGTTCTCATTTCCTCCTACCTCTCAAAAACTTTGGTCAGGATCAGAGTAAAGATTGATGAATGAAGTAATGCTGCAATCACGTTAAAGGTGCCTCTTGCTGAGAACATGCCTTACTAATATCAGGCAAAGTTCATAGTACAGAAAATTAAAATCTTTTAAAGCCATATAATTGTTACACCTTTTATAGGTTTTGAAGACTATCGTGTTTGTAAATACCTCATGTGACTGATTCACTTCACTGGCTGTTTTGTTTTAAAGTGATATGTCAGCCAAAAGTGTACCCAGAGTTTCCATCCCAGACATGTTTGGTGCTTGAAGTTTGCTTCATTAGTTTTGCACTGAAGCTGTGAGGTTAATGTAGCCAACGGTTAGTAGAACACTATAGTCTCCTGTTTAGCATGCCTGAAATGTGTTTATTTGTTTAATTTTTTCCCCTATTTATAAAAACTTGGTTTCATCATTTGCATTATAACACTGAACTTGTGAATTATTGCTTAGTGTTTATACAAATCCAGGTAGACAAAAATCAAAAGTGTTACAAGTGTTAGGTTAATACATCACTGTTAATTCATTACTGTAAGAATTAAGGAAAAATTCAACTTGAATGACTTATGACAAATTACATATTTATAGTCATTATGTGGTCAGTGATACAAAAGATGTATTTTATGATTAAATTCTGAATTGACTTTTTTGGTTTTGTGTTTTTTGTTTGTTTCAACAACTTACCATTCAACTACTTATCTAATTACTATCTACTTATAGTGGCAGCAGTGGGAGTTCATGTCTACCTAAAGAGAGTGATCAGCGAGAAAGAGCAGCAGCACTTTAGTCCAGCTCTCTCACCTCCTCCTACGTACACTGCTTAAACAGATAAGTTTCCAAAGCTTCAACATTAATGCTATACTACTGCCATCATGACTGTCCTGTTTTAGAGTGCATATACAGTGTATCTGTGGTTGAGGACTTGCTCTGAATAATCTGATTCAGGAACAAGTGAGGCAAATTTGAATCTTTCAAGCGCCCTTGCCGTTATACCATGGTTGTTTGCATATGACAGTGGTTCCCAACCTTTTTCAGTCAAGTCTCCTTTTGCTAATTGAAAAAAAAATATTCAGGCCTCCTCAAAGCACATCACCCTCAAACCACCACAATGGAAATAAGCCGATGGCTTTTTTGTGTATTTTATCCTGGACAGTTTTGGAATGGGTATGAATTAGTCTTTTTGGACTTTTTTGTATTATGTTTTAAAGTTTGTCAAATAAAACAAACAAAAACCACTATCACATTCCCATTCCCACCTTTCTTATATAAAATTAATTATATAAGTGGTTAGAACTGTTGCCTTGCACCCCCTGGGTTATGGGGGTTTGAATCCAGCCTCCGCCCTGTGTGTGCAGAGTTTGCATGTTCTCCCTGTGCTTCGGGGGTTTCCTTCAGGTCCTCCGGTTTCCTCCCCCCGTATGAAGACATGCTCTGTAGGCTGATTGGCATTTCCAAATTGTCCGTAGTGTGTGAATGTGCCTAAATAACATTTCATTACCTCTACATTTCGTTCCATCCTTCATTCCCTTTTTTATAATTTGAGATCTAGCTTTCCTCCACTACAGCAGCCTCATACTTTGGGAACCACTGGAATATGATAAGATCAACTATGCTAGATATCCATCTGTATACTGGGTGGAAATATCTCCTTCGAGAAAACCCATCCAAACACAGTGCATACGTGTAGCTGCAGTCCGACAGCAGGAATATGACTTTGCTTACGCATATCACCAAGTCATAGAACAAACTCTAAACCATGACTCAAAGACAAAAGATATACTTTTATAATCATCACTGATTACACTGAGTTTTACTCTGGGTGTGTAATCAGTGATGATTATTTTATCTTTTTATCACCCACTGCAAATCTAAAATTCCATTTTCAACAATAGGACTCTAATAGAGTATGAGGATTTTGGGATTTGAAGCCATCTCTGGTAAGGAAGTGCTAATGCAAGAACATGTAATGCAGGTTGCAGTATACATTCAAGACGTATGCAAGGCTTTGTCCCAGTCTATATACTACACACTAGTATGTATAAAAATTCAGTATGTCTTAATGGTGATTAAATGAAGTAGAAGACCCCACTCCCCTAAAAGTGTTCCTTGAATTTGTATTAGATTACTCTCATTAGACATGAGAAATCATTTTAACAGAGGAAACTTTGTATTTTGTTGAATTTCTTTCAGTCTTTTTGTGTTTACTGCAGGACCACAAATAACATTCAAGCCAGTAAAGAAACACATGACCACATAAATGCCAGCTATTGTTCATTTACTTACTTTTTTTTTTACAGTTCATCATTAATTTGCTGTTATAATTTAAACATAATGAACATTTTAAGTCATTTACAATCTACTGTGATGTCAAACCACAGGACATTTCATGTGAGACGTGTGTGTATGACTGAGGCTCACAGAGCTCTGCCTATATGAACATTTTCTTTGGTATCTCTAACTTCACAAAGAAAAGTCTCAAAAAGTCCCTTCCTGGTTGGACCCTAAAGACATGACATGATTGAATGTTTCAGACACAATGATCTTTTTTACACAACAAAGTAAACCGTTTTATGTGTTTATTTTTATCCTTTCTTCCCCTCTTTTTCTTCAGCCCTTTTTGTTTTTCTCAATCACATAGTTACATTAATTTAGGACTATTCTGACTATAAATGTTGATTGTTTTTAGTCATATAGGTCAATATCATTAATGTGTAACTTTCATATTTCACATGTAAGAGTCACTGATACTGCGTATCAAACAGCCAACATCATGTGATCAGGTGCATAATAACAATAATAACAACAATACTGTTAACAGACACTTTAAATGTCATCAGTGTGTTCATTTGAGCAGGAGGCTGCATTATTGGGTACTGACAAGGGACTAAATGACATCATTTGGAGAGAAACATAGGGACAGAGGTCTTTAAGGGTCATTTTTGGACAGATTTAAAGGAGCATCATGGGTCCTTCTTGGACAAGGCAATCCAGTTATTCTGTTTACCAGACACAACTTTCTCTCTTATACTATATTGTAAACCATTATTAACCATTGATCATGATATGGTATAGTTTTATTATCACAACTTATCAAAACAAATGGTATTTTAAAAATATTTAGACCCATACTGCACTAATTATGTCCATATCAAAATAATGTTTTAATTATGGTTTATGTTATTACAATATTACAAGAATATAGGTTTTAAGGGTTAGATGACAGCCTTCTCAGAAGAGGAAATTTCCTAAAATGTAAAATTTAGCTTTTAATGGGTCAAGTTCTAAGTACCCAAAAAGGCACCCTCCTCTAAACTGAATGTTGGGTACAGCGACAAAATCTGAATAGTAAAACCATAAAATACTGAAAAAATGAACAAATTTTATTAGCTGATAAGAAGCAAAAAATGGTCAGCCATATATAAATAACATAAATATCAAGTTTCACAGATTGTCACTGCAAATGTAAAACCTCAGAACACCCAGAATAAGGCACAAGTGGTCCAAACAAGTAGTGATACAAAATAAAATTATTTCTAATCTTTATTATATTTAACTGTTGCATAGTTTACACAGAGGCCCTACAGAAACAGTAGGCCTCAGATCGAAGATGTCTCCGGAAAAGTGATGTGATTAAAAAAAAATTAAAAAATACAAACGTGTGTAAGCACAGCTCCATACAGACTGACTGATATTGCACTGTGTTAAATGTCCAACGTCACCTTTATCTAATACCTTTAAATAATATGTTCACCCATAATGCACCCAAGAGCCAAAGACTGAACTGGAAAGAAAGTGACAAATTTCTGTAAATAATACTAAAAGAAGCCAAATTTATAATCTTAGAGTAAGGCACAAGTGGTCCAAACAGCCAACAAGTAGGAAAACTAAAATGATTTCATTTTAGATTTTCATAGTTCATAAGGTCATTCAGAAAAATTCTAGAAACCACACACTCCTGAAAAATTATAAAGAGAAGAAAGGAGGGAAAGTAAAAAATTCTCCACATTTCGGATATAAATATAACGCATGGAAGCAGAAATCCACTCTGACTGCCTGATATTTCAATTTGTTCTGGTTTCAAAAAACATTGGTATGTACCCAAAATGTACCTGTCCAATGTGGTCCAAGATAGCAGAAAAACAAACTTCAACAATTTATTGCTGGTTTTGGTTACTAGAAGAAAAAAAAAAACTAAAATTGGTCCAGTTAACATGAAAATCTAGTAAAGAAAAACCTTACCAGATGAAACAGTCCTTTGTTGTTCCCCTATAACTTTATCAATAATGCAAAATTACCATTGTAACATGCGTTACCATTGCACTGGTCTGCAAAATTACAAGTGAAGACCCCCACACACAGAATCTACACTTCCCTCATCCTCCGCTGCTCAGCGAACAGAGTGTCAGTCTGGAGGTGTCTATTTGCTAATGGAGTTGTAGGAGACACGAGCGCTTGGGTCCAGTGGCTTTGTGTCCGTCTCACACTCGTTAGGTTCCTCAGCAGAGTTTTCTTTCTCTTCTTCACATTCGTCGTCGCAGCTGGGCAAATGGAAAAATGCTGTCCATCCCTGAACATCAGCCAGTTTATGGAAAGAACGGAGGACAAAGTACATTGCCATTAAACCTAAAAACAGGTAGACTGAAAGAAAACAAAAGAATAAAATGAAACGTGAACAAGAATTCATACAATTGCACATTCTAAATGGTCAGTTTATATTTTCACCCTAAATTCGGTACTTTGTGAGCTCTGTCTAAGAGTTTTAAACAGAGTTCATAGCCTCCTTTTCACTGCTTCGGACAAAACACAAGTGGGGGGGAACTGATTCTCTCTAGATTTGACATTTTGTATATAATTTTATTTATGATATAATGTGGCATTAGATGTTTTAGTTTTGGCCAAATGTATGTGCAGGAAAAAATGTTTGCAGACTCCACATTTCTAGAATTGTGTGTACACTGTTAAGGTGATAGACAGACTAATGAGTATACAGTAATGCCACCCCGATACACACACACCCCTGTAAAAGATTAACTGTCTTGCAACATCAAATTTAAGCAAATCAGCATATTTTTCTTCTCCTCATTTTGAAATGACTCTCAGAAATAAAGTTAAATATAGTATTTTGATGTCCTCTGAATTATTTCAAAAACAAAAGTCTAAAAACTGCATAACTGATAAACATTCACTCCCCTTTCTTTTAGTGATCTAAATTAGGACTAGTATTTAATTTTTGGGAGCTCACACTAAATATCACACTAAATACTTAATATTTTTCCACATGTGTCTAATTGTATGCTTGCACAATAAAATCTCTGACTTTGGGAAGTGTCCCAGTTAAAATAGCAGATTAGATCAGTCCTGCTGTCATAAAGACCAAGGAACTGCCTGTACAGCATGCTCACTGCCCAGTTTAGCTTCATACTTATTGTACCTAGTGATCAAAAAATACTGCGTGGCCCCCAAGATTTTGTTTTATAGGAAGTAATCGAGAGTATATCTAATATATTTCTGCAAATAAAGGGAAACTGTAAGTGCACAAAGTGTATCTCTGATGTACAGAACAATTTCCATTTTAAGATTATATATATATATATATATATATATATATATATATATATATATATATAAGTTTGGGAGAGTGAATAGAGTGAATAATGTACATCAGAAATGTGTGTGACGTTTCCCAACCAAAAGCTGAGAAAATGAAGAAAAATGGGTCTCTCTTTTCCAGTGGCCAGATTTTTTGGGTGTTTTTTGAGATGTAGTCAGACTGGACATTTTGTTAAAACCTGGCAACCCTGGTTAATGATCTTAGCTCTTCTGTGAGCGCCTCACTGGTGACAGGAAACATATATGCTGTATCAAACATACTTGAGCAACGGTATGTTTTAAACCTCTCAAAACAAACTACAAGACTGGATGCTGGATGACTTTGTTGTCGACACTTTACTGCCCTGCCCTTTATGCTGTCTGAGTTTGAGAAACAGACACTCGTATCACAGAAAGCCTGTAACTAAAACTACAGATTTTATTAATTATTGATCATTTAAAATTGTGACCGATATTGTCGATTATCTGATTTTATGTAAACTCCTTAAGTGGTGTCAAAATATCAGTCAGGCCCTGACGTGAATAGGTGTTATATAATAATATAAATATTCTTATTTATAAATTAAGACACTGTTATAAGCATTAGTATTACAGATCACTTTGATAATATATAATATATAAGCAGCAGTTATGTTACTATAGCACAATCAGCTGAAACCATTACATGTGTATGCAGCTACACAAAAACACACACGCAAACACAAATACACAAACAAATACCATACATGACCCACATGTTTTCCCAACAATACTTTAACCCTCTTTAGAGGTAGGATTTAATACGCCACTCACACCAGTCCAATGGATAAAATTAGGAAGCAGCTATTGAGAATAAAAAGCCAAGCAAGAGGAACTGCACACCATCAAAATTATCTCACACACACCCACAAATAGACATCGCACACACCCGAGAGGGTGTACTGTTAAATTTACACCGCAGTTCAAATATGTTTAAAGGTCACATGAGGTTGTGGCCTCAGTGATGACACATGATCATTTTGCCTAAAATCCCCAGAAGTTCACACATCAATGAGAAAAGCCTCAGCTTGTGACAGCAATCAAGTATAAGAAACCCAAAAGAAGAAAGAAAACTTCATTTTCTTCCTCTTTTTCTTTCATTGCACTCTAATACAATGTACTGTTTATCCATCACTGAACATCTGACCAGCTGGGTTCCAAATCACATTTTACTGTGCCTACTGAACTTTAACACAGTTCCATGCTCAACAAAAAAGATCTTTAATTTAGTTAACTTTAATATTCATCTTTCTGTGTGTGTGTGTGAGAGAGAGAGAGAAAGAGAGAGAGAGAAAACACAGTCCTTCATCAAAAGGACTCAGTGTTCCATCCCCCAAAACAACAACTGACAAAAAGTCTCTCAGATTTTATCTGCACAACATGAACGTGTGTTTCCATGTTTATTATGTGTTTATTAAACCCTCGATCAACCCTTTCAACTTATGGAATGGATCAAAAGTGACAGGTCATACAAAGTAACACGAATAAATCAAGTACATGTCACTTAACTATACACTATATGGCCAAAGGTTTGTGGACACCTGACCATCACAACCATATGTGGTTCTTCCCCAAACTGTTGCCACAAAGTTGGAAGCACACAATTGTCTAGAATGTCTGTGTGCTGTAGCATTATAATTTCCCTTCAGTGGAACTAAGGGGCCCAAACCTTTTCCAGCATGACAATGCCCCTGTGCACAAAGCGAGCTCCATGAAAAGACATGATTTACCAAGGTTGGTATAGAAGAACTCGGGTGGTCTGCACAGAGCCCTGACCTCAACCCCACTGAACACCTTTGGGATGAACTGGAACACTGACTGCACCCCAGACCTCTACGCCCAACATCAGTGCCTGACTTCACTAATGTTCTTGTGGCTGAATGAACACAAATTCCCACAACCACGCTCCAAAATCTAGTGGAAAGCCTTCTCAGAAGAGTGGAGGTTATTATAAAAACCTATTATTATAAGTCTGCAATGGGATGTACAAAAAGCACATATGGGTGTGATGGTCAGGTATCCACATACTTTTGGCTATATAGTGTATATCCTGTGTATATTTTTATCATCAGTATTTGCAACATATTCCATTAAGATATACATATGTTAATCCCTTTAACTAAGCCCAGAGTATTCCCCCATAATATTAGACAATTTATAATGTTACAGCTGTATTAGGGCTGAGGAATATGACAAAATAACCTTGATATTCTGTCACTGCGCACTTTTCTACTATCACCGGATATTGATTTGATGATAAAATCTATATTTGTACTGATTGTTTACAAAATGTAATAATATTAGGTCATAAAAAATGTTTATAAAATGTAAACAAATGGTCCTGAGGCAATATGTCTCCAGGAAGCTCAAGCGGACATGCAGATCTCTAACCTTAACATGACGCTGCGTTAAACAAACAAAAAAAAAATTAGCTGTAGTAATATTGTATAAATGTTTGCTAACATTTGTTTTCATGAAGTCTTTGAGAAATGCAGTTATGGCATGGCTATTTAGAGACAGAGCGTCATTTCTCACATAGATAGTGTGAATGTTGATTCAGTCCTCAAAGAGAGACAGAACAACAGTTCTCTCTCTCTCTCTCTCTCTCTCTCTCACACACTCACACACACACACACACACACACACTAATTATCAGCAGTGAAATGTGAAGCAAAGTAGTGCAGTGTAAGGCCTGAACCCTTTACAGTCCCTGGTCCAAAGCAGGTTCACTTTTATAAACTGAAAATATAAAAGAAATTCAATAGAAAGTAACCTTTTTTTGGGCCAAAGGAAAATACAATAAGAAAATGAGTTAGATTTGCAAACTTACTGAAATCTAAGAACAGCTGCAGTAAAGGTCATTCAATAAACCAGTATAAGCCTAAATGGGTCAAGATCCTTAAGCCTGGCCTCCTCTTTTTGCTGTGCTGGGCTGTGTGCCAGTTTTACACACTGTACAACAAATGTGCTTTATTCTCAAAATAAACAATTAGATCTTTAACACTAAGCATAGGTATAAACACTATCACTATCAGGAAGTCTTCTTAAATCCTAGCTTTTGGGTTGGAGCAGGGGATTTTGACTGGGTCATAGCAAAGCAAGTCATAATGCCAGTTAATCTAAATTATAAAATCATAATGAGCTAATCTGAATGGGCAGAATGCTATAGTTTGATGCACTGCAATACATTGCATTGTATTTTGGTTTGTGTTTAAATAATAGTACATGACATTAATCTACTATTTCTGTTTGAATTTTCAAATATTTTTCAGGACTGACCACACCACACCTTCTATCTATTCTACTGTTTATTAATCACTGGAAATTTAGAAATATTTATAACATCAATAAAGTTCACTTTAAAAACCTCTCTGAAATACTCCTAGTGCTAAAGCTGGTAATTTAATACTATTAGCCAACACCTGAAAGACAAATATTAAAAAAAGCCTTCATGAATGTGCGCCCAGACAATGTACAAACACACATACGGGTCAATGATGTGACGTCTTCTTATTTTGTCCATGTATATATTTTATTAAAAAAAAATTAAATTGTTTTTAAAAGTACCATGTATATTTAGTACCTCTAAAATATATAGAACAACTTTTAACTTTTTTTTGCTTTTCAGTCTTAGGTCATTTTTTTTACTTTTAAAGTTAAAAATATCATGCGGTGTGACCGTCCACCCATCACTTCTCCTTTGAAAACTTAATTAAAATTACTCAGAATGTGTTTGAACATAAAAGTTACCATGTTTGGCATAATTCATTTATATTAAAATTTATGGGTACAGGGCTGTTCAAATATTTGAATTATTGTAATTCATACATACATACATACATTATATATATATATATATATATGCAAGAGTTTTAGGATTTTGAAAAAGCCCTTTCAGAATCCTAATCAGTCATTGTGCTCTTTTGTGTTGTATTTGAAGTTTCAAGACAAACACGTGATATTGTATGTTGTTTCATTTGCTGCCTGAATGAAAATGAATAATGTAGCCTCTTCTGCATAATATAACATAAGGATCTGTCAGAGGTAGTATATGTGCACAGCTGCTGTGGCCATCTCACCCCTCACAACATGAGCTATCACTTGCAGGCTACCAATCCCTTCAGAAATCAAACATTACCACAGACTACAATACCTAGCTTCCACAGGTCCTAGACTCATCACAAACCATGTGATGAGAGTGGCTTATAGCAGAGTTTGCCTCAGCGTTGGCATTTTTGTCATTAATTTTTGATTAGTAAAAAGCAAAGTGCATAAAGTACAAAGCAGCTCACATCCAGAACAGCCTACAGGAAAAACCTATATAAACTAGTTAGCTAATGTAACAACATACAATAGACATTACCTAATTCAAAATTTAACGCCCCTAGCAAAATGGTTTCAAATGTTAGAAAATTCTTTATGGTATTAAAGATCTGTCATTTAACAATTGGCATAACTGCCAATCACCTCATCAACTACACCCTTTTATTTATCAAAACTCATATAATCTGCATTAATTATACAGAAAAATATTAGACCTTGATGAGATATCAAGGTCAGCTGAGCTTGTAAAATGACAGAACACTATTCATATGAAAATAATCTGTGGAGATGTAACTTATGTAATGTAAATATTTAGCTCCTTCTCCATTCACTTGTCTGGGAATGGGCAGGGTTAAAAATTTTACTGCAGCCAGCCACTAGATGGCCTCAGAAACATTTTGGCTTCACATTTTTACCCCTATTATGACATCACCCATATATACAATCACTGCAAAGAATAAAGAAGAGTAGTTTCTCTTATTGTTTGAGTGGAGAAACAGTCGTTTTTATGAAGGGTGCCAATAATTCTGGAGATCACAGTATATTCCTGTGTACTAATAGCTATGGAAACTCCCCTTTTCTACCTGATCAGAACTGTGTGGGTGTATCAGATTGCATACTGATTAACAGTGGTGTCTCACTGGCAAAGCAAACAACTTGCAAATGATGCCATCACTAATGAAGATGCGTTTATGGCTTGGTGTACAGTCCACTGCTACTTCCCCATTCTAGTTTAAAAGGAACACTGATTAACAAAGCATGACCGTGCAGCCTGCAGCAGCAGCACAAATGCTGCATCTGTTTGAATAAAATGGTTCAAAAGTGCTTAGTAATCAGTAGTGATTGTCTTATTAATCAGTTAGAGTTAGGAGTTTTGGAGTTTTCGATGAGTTTTTCGAAGCTCACCAAAATCATTAACTTTGACATAATTTTTTGGAGGATAATACAAACACAAAAAACATCAAAAATTGTCTTGTGCACAAGTGTAAACAAATGTATAAAGTGGGTGAATTAAACAAAAATGCGCTGGGTGGCCAATGATATTTCAGGGTGACCACGGCCAGCCCAAGCCACCCCTTACCTCTGCCCCTGAGATGGAGTAGTAAGAACTTCTTATGATTTATAACGCAGAGAAGCTACTCTAGAGGAGACCAGAGCACACACTCACTATGGCAGTATGCCATACTATCATTGCAATAATTCACTTACCCATAACAGAGATCTTGTAGAGTGGTCGGAGTTTCTGATTGGGCTGCTCTCCTGGGACAAAGTCGCCTAACCCGATGGTGCAAAGGGAGATGAAGCAGAAATAAAAAGCCTCCAGAAATGACCACGAGTCCTCAATGATGCTGAAAACAGTAGCTGGCACCAAAAAGAACAACACAATGACCACCAGGAGCAGGAGGACAAAGTGGATGGTGCTGGCAGTGTGAGGATGCCAGCCGAACCGCCGACGCCATGACGCCACCGGCCGTAGGTTCAGCGGCACCATGAGGCGCTGCACACATGCCGTCAGCACCAGCATGGTGAAGGGGACGCCGAATAAGGCATACACAATGGCGAACGCTTTCCCCACATCAGACAGCGGAGTGGTGTGGCCATAACCTAGAGAAAACACACCAGAATAAAACTTCCTTAGAATAAACTGATTTCAATGAACGGTTCAATTTCTCTCATAGGTTCAGTGCAAGATTAAGCAAATTAACTACAAAAAACATTTTTTTCCCATAATCTTTTTTTAAAACCTATTTTTTACCAAGAATGCCAATAATTTTGGAGCTAACTATATAAAAAATTTCATGTTCGGTAAAGACAATTCTCATTGAAACTGAGACCCAAATGCCCTAATCAATAGGAGTTTTTAATGTTTATAAAATTAGCTAATAAAATCCTAAATATCTAGAATATTATGAGTTTTAATTCATTTTTTAAATCCCTATATGTTCAGGCTTTGCCGTTGCTATGGTTTGCTAGGGAAAGTTCTCTCTTGTTGACTATACATGACTTTTGGACCCCAGGCACGCAGGCAGATTTGAAGGTACATTTTACTGGGAGTTGGAAAATGGGAACCTGAAAGGATAACATCTCTATGCACGAGGCTTCAATAAAACAAGTTTTGCTTCTCTTTTCCAAAGATCTAAATGAGATAATTCTCCACTGTTTTGTAGAGTCGAGCAGAAAGCTGTACAGAATATTAGCAGAGTAAAATTTTTAGCATCACTATACTTTTAGACATAAAATCGGCCATTTTAACATAATCAGAAAGAACAAAGAGAATCCAAAAACAAAAACATCCTGTGAGATATAACAAGCTTGTTAACATTTCTTTATCAAATGTTAGTGTTTTAAAGATATTTTTCTTTTATGATCTAATAAAAGTTTTTTTAAATAAAAGGTTTGATGTAGGAGTTTAACAGAAAACGTCACCAGACAGCGGGAAAGGCACAAAAGCAGCTACTCGTTTACCCTCAACAAGATATTCAGATTTGTGCAGCAGCCTGTGAAACCAAATTTTGACATTTCATCCTCGTTCTGAAAACTACAGGCTTCCTGAACTGAAATATGTCTCTCTTTTGCATGTATCTCAACCACTAGTAACGTTTTAGCATTTTCAACCCTGCTTACCACCTTAAGTGAAAGAGGAAAATTTTAAAAACTACATTCCTCTTTCACAGGAAGGTGGCTGCCTATTTTTATAACCGACCTACATATGGGAAAACACCAAAGCCAAATTTTAAAGAACTCAAGTTTATAAAGGGAAATGATTATCAGCATCATCCACATCAGTCTCTGTCTCTCACAGTAAAAGTCACTCACAGCATTTAAACTCGAGCCTCTTCACGCCAACATCGGTAGAAAAAGTAATCACCAATGTATTCAGTTAACTCTGTTCTGTTGATTACATTTCTTATTATTAATGTCTTTTTTGTTAGGTTGTTTGTGTTGGCTGGTGAATTGCAGATATTTTGATAGCTGGTATCTGATTACAAACTGAATTTATTAGGCTTCTGTCCATTTTGCTATGGCATATATCTATTCAAAACCTGGAACAAGGTTTTACACATCTTTTGGGAGACTTTTCGCATTTACTGATACGTTGGCTACTTAGCAAACATGATTTGCAGGCAAAGGCAAGTCAAGGCAAAGATAGAAAGCAGCCTACATAAAATCATTTCCACAGTTTTGGTGAAAGTATACTACTGGCAAAACCTGATTTTTCATCATCTGTGGCTCTTTTTCAGAATTTTCCTGAATGCTGTAGTGACATCTGATGGCTTTTTCTGGGTCATCTTACAATTTCCTGTGAAATGTTTGGCTTCCTGCCTCTTAGATGAATGCAGCAAAAGAGCTGCACTGACAATTTTCACACTTGAGCTAAGATTTTTCACTTGAGTTAAATCCCCTGAAAGTATTTAATCATGTAGGATACACTTTATAAGTTTCAAGATTCTTCTGCTAAGAGAAGAAGCCTTCATTTAATTGTTTATAGAGTTAACTGTTTAACTTCTAAAGGTCTGTGTACATTTCAGAAAGTGTGACTTAATGCAGAGTAAACAAAAGAGAAGCATCTGAAGTCAGAATGAAAATATAATTACACTGAACTCCACCTAAAGCTTACAAAGTCTGACAAGGGCACTTAAACACACACAAGAGTACACACACACACACAGTGAAAACTGCTAACTAAACAGTCCAGAAGGAAGTTGCTGGTGGAGTCTCAAACACATGAGCTCTACAAGCACTGTAAACATTCAACTGTGGCTTGCCTTTCTAATGCTACATGCCTTGTATATTCAATAACACACATACAAACTTGTTCAATATCTGTGAGTATTTGTGATTTCTTGATTCATTGAATCATAAATAATAAGTCAGGTCTCTTACCGGTATGCTTTGTGTATCCTGTAAATAATGTGTGTGTGTGTGTGTGTTGGGCTTTAGGGTTCACCCAAGCATAAATCTGACTTGACATGATCTGCACGGACACATTTTGCAACAAACTAGTGATTTTTAAGCAAGGAAACAATAAAATACATTAGCATCAATCTCCATACTGCAGGAACTGTTCAGGGGAAGTGAAGGCCTACACAAATCTTCCACTCAGTAGTAATCGATCAGACAAGACGTGTGGTGTCTCGATTCTGCCTTCAGCTGTTTTGCTTGAGAGCTGAAAGAAGCAAACAACCACCAATTTAGCAACCTGCATGACTACACCACACACTTACCTGAAACCACTTTGTTTAATATCTCAGACCTAATTTTGTGGTTTTTGACACATTCCAGTATTACAGAGCAAGCGTGCAATGTAAACGCAGTGGCAGTTCCAGGAAGAGTCTAGGGGTGCCAGTGCTCCTGCAACAAACAGTTCAGATCCCTTCTGTGTCCCCTTTGTTGTAGAAAGTCCCTCATGTATACCCTAAAGATCTGCACATCCCAAAAACTCTTTATAGATCATTTATGCCCAAACCTCACCCTTGCTTTAGTAGATAATCTCACCTGAATACTGTAGGCTTGTATCAAAGAATTGGCACTGTAATCATAAAGTATGATGCTCATTCTGAACATCCTTTCAACACAGTATTTGAATTTATAGTGTACAGTGATGCTTTTAGAAGAGTAATGATTTATAATCCCACTATTCGATGCCACCCAGAAGAGCATGGGTTCTCATTTGGGTCCTGTCAAGGGTTCTTTGTCATGTTGTCTCAGGGAGTTTTTTCTTGCCACTGCTGCCCCTGGCTTGTGTACATATACATATATACATATATATGTATGTAAATGGGCCAAGCCCAAAATGTCAAATATTAAGCTTTTAATGGTCTTAACAAATCATTGGTCAGAAAATTAGCCAGAAGGAAACACATGCACTCCTGAGAGCTCCTGTGCCACCATTTACTCGTTTACTTTTGCTGCAAAACTCACTTATACTCACTTTCTTGTACGCAAAGGTAAAATCATGATAATGATTCAAATGTTTGATGTAAAATTCAAACTAACATGTCTGAGGGTACAAAAATTTTCCAAAAATATCTTCTGGGATGTTTTTTTTTCTTAAAAACATTATCATTATTTGGTTATCTGCCACACCTGATGCAGCCCATCAAGGACCACAAGGCTTACACATTTAAAGGGAAAAGTTATGCCATACTAACTTCCTTTATCTATCTGTTTAATTCTGGATAAGTTTCTGACCAGTGATTTGTTGTTAAGACCATAAAAGTTTAATATTTTGCCATTTTGGACTTGCCCCCCTCCTCCCTTTTTTTTCTTTGCCTAGGAGTGTGTGTGTATATACATTATATATATATATATATATATATATATATATATATATATATATATATATATATATATATATATATATATATATATATATACACATATATACACACACATACATACATTCTGTCCTAATTCTAGCCCAAAAATAAATCTTCAGACTCCAAACATGTCTTTGTGGCCAAATCTGTGTACTTTTCTTCCTGGCCCGGGCCGGAAGACTCCTTTAAAGCCCTGTTCAAGTGGTGTGTAAAAATACAAGAGGTCTCCTTTAACCTGGCTTTATCGCCTAAGCTCTTTATAAGAACACAACCCCATTAAATTGTCATCAGAGGCGCGGTTTTTTTTTCCTGTTATTTGTTATTTGTAAGACTGTAGATGAGGAAGTTGAACCTGAACCAGACTCACCGATGGTGGTGACCAGAGTGTTGGAGAAAAACAACGCGGACGCCAGGTCCCAGTTGGAGTTGTCGGAGGAGTTTTGCTCTAGTGACACTCCGTATTTGTTCGCGTTGAGGAGTATCTGTAAGAGCTGCTCCAGTGTGGAGATGTTAACGCAGCTCATGTTACTGATAAGCTGCTGTTTGAGAAGATTCAGCTCGGCCTGAACTTTCTCCTCCAGCGGCTTCTCCAGTGCCGAAAACACAAAACCTCCGAGCACCAGATACGCCACATACACACACACCAGAGCCAGCACCACAAAACACGACCTGGATGAAGTGGACATAATGGCAAAATGACGCTCAGAGGATACACACAAAGCTTATCCAGCCTCCTACTTCTGCTTCTTCTGCTTCTTCTTCTTCTTTATACATGCACACGCACACTTTTGATCTCTCGCCTTGATGTGAAACTAAGCAACAGGGTTGCCAGATTGGAGTGTGTCATGTTTTTTTTAAGCGACTCGGAACGAATCGGCTCCCAATAAGATATTTTTTTTAATCCGAGGTCATGTGTAGTGTATCTCCACATTTGAAAATTTTAATAATTCTTGTGTGATTAAAAAAAAAAAAAACAAAAAAAACTGTTTGCTTTCTCGTCACAAGTGGTTAATAACATCAACGAATCAAATCCTCCAATCTGATTCACTTAACTCGAATCAGTCAAGTGACTCTTAATGCCACATCAAGGTTTAAAAGTTCACCACAGCAAAAGGATCTTCACTTCCATCTTTAATAACACAGTGTCAAACTATTATAGTGTTTAATATAAAAAAAAATACAGGAACTATACTACATTTTGACACAGTTAAAATGTGTTTTCACATGAGTTCCTCCATCCATCCATTTTCCATACTGTTTTATCCTACACAGGGTCATGGGGGAGCCTGGAGCCTATCCCAGGGGACTTGGGACACAAGTTAGGGGACACCCTTTATAGGGTGCCAACCCATCATAGCACACAATCACACACTTATTCACACACTACAGACAATTTGGAAATGCCAATCAGCCTACAATCATGTTTTTGGACTGGGGAGGAAACCAGAGTACCCAGAGGAAACTCTGAAGCACAGGGAGAACATGCAAACTCTGCACACACTGAGCAGAGGCTGGATTCAAGCCACCAACCGCAGAGGTATGAGGCAACACTGCTGACCACTAAACCACTGTGGCCAACCACCCATCCCCAAGAGTCCCCCCTTTTCTCAAAATTTTATGTGAATAAGTTGTCAGTGTTGAATTAACATCCACTGGATTGAATAGACTCAGTGCATCATGGAGTTGTTATTTTTCAATCTTTATTTCTCTCAGTCAATTTAATCCATGACACAAAGGTGTAATCAGATCTAAAGCACAGCTGTGCTCTGTCTAGCTTAAATGTTAAACCTCTGAAGGTGTGCTGTGGTATCTGACACCAAGACGTTAGCAGCAGATCCTCTAAGTCCTGGAAGTTGCGAGGTCGGGCCTCCATGGATTGGATTTGTTTGTCCAGCACATCCCACAGATGCTCGATCAGATTGAGATTTGGGGGAGGCCAAATCAATACCTTGAACTCTTTGTCATGCTCCTCAAACTATTCCTGAACAATTTTTGCAGTGTGGCAGGGCACATTATCCTGCTGAAAGAGCAACTTTGAGAACTGACTGTTCACTTGCTGCCTAATATATCCCACCCCTTGACAGGTGCCATTGTAATGAGATAATCAGTGTTATTCACTTCACCTGTCAGTGGTTTACTCAATGTATGTATGTATGTATGCCGCAGGCGATTGCTTTAAAATTACATGGGAAGCCCAGCTTCCCCTAAAATCTTATTAAAATGTGACAGTGAAAGGTTTCTATATTAAATGTAGAAATGTGTCTCTATTATTCATCACTTCTGGTGAAATTCAGTATTTTGACGAATTAAACTATCAAATATCTTACTGCAGTATCACACAGTTTGCTCATTTAAAGGTGCATTAGGCAACTTTTTTGATTCAAAATTTGGCAAAATTGGGTTTCTAACAGTTAAGTAGGTGGAGTTGAGTCAGATTTGAATGATTCGTTTTACTACTTGATTCCACCCATGTACACAAAGCTCTGCCCCCAGAACACAGAGTTAGCATGCTAGCTAGAGTTAGCATTAGCAAGGACAGTCATGACATAATTTTTCCATTCTTGACATAACTTGGACATTCAACTGCTTGAAAGCTGAGTTATAACACTATAAACATGCAAGGTTTGATTTAATGATTTATGAGGCTTTTCGCACACTCAATCGAAGTTCGTTTTCTTTGTATTGAAAAAATATTTCTTCCTGATTTGGCCATGCAGATATTGCTGATTACATGTCCAGCTTCATCCAATTCACCAAAAGTGATGCCAGTTTTATTGTGTTTCTTGGTGTTAAGTTTTTTCAAAGCAGACTCATTTTCAGCTCATAGGAGAATTATCTGGCTGTGCTGGTTGCTTACCAATTTCACACTGAGATTTGGGCAGAGTGAAAGGTTGTTGAGGAGTGTCTAGAGGCCAGTGTAAACACAAGAGGCCAGTGTAAACACAAACAAGCACTCTGGACTCCTGCTTTCTGAACAGATTTTCTCAGCCACATAATAGACTTGTCCTGAACAATATATTTTTTTAAATCATGTTCTACATATTTTTCCAGGTTATTTGTAAAAGGAAGTAAAAATGGCTATTGTATCTTTAATGCAAATTGTTGAAAAATCTCATTTGAAGCCCGTGACACACCACCTGTAGAACTCCAGTTAAGCATTTGGACTTCTATGGCAGATTTAAGTAACCTAAAATCTGTTTTAAGGCAAGCAAATATTAATGCTCATTGGACAACAGGGCTTTTAATACATCATTTTGGGTCCCACCTGGATGAACAGCATCTCGACGGGTAAATAAGTGTGTGGGTGGTTCGGTTTTGCATAGAAAAAATATAACATTGATTGGGAGATCTCTCACAAGGGCTGAACCTCATAACTAACCTCCATTCATTGAAAAAGTAATCAACATGACTAACACCTCAACCTTAAACATGTCAGCGCCAGTCAGAATTGCAGAGTGCTGGGGTCTGCAGTACTGGTCAGTAACTGAGTCCATAACAGTTTTACACAACTAGTATAGCTTGTTATTTCATAATTGTATTACTCAATATTGTAAATAAATTGTAAGTATAAAGTTATCGTATGTCTGATTATTTGCATTCGTTTTCTGAAAAAGTCTTTTATTGCTCTTACTTAACATAAATTTTAAAAATTAACATTAATTTGACACTGTAAGAAGTGAATTCTACAAAGTATCTGTAATAATGAAAACTTTCTTGTTCCCTTAATATTCTCGTTCATTTGTTTATTTCCCTGACAGATGTTTTTGAAATCTGAAATGAAGAGGGTTTTTCCACTGACTACCAGCTTAAACCTTAAACTCCCCTCTATCTATCTATCTATCTATCTATCTATCTATCTATCTATCTATCTATCTATCTATCTATCTATCTATCTATCTATCTATCTATCTATCTATCTATCTATCTATCTATCTATCTATCTATCTGCTGCTTTTGGTACAGAAACAGCTGAGCTCTCTGTCTTTCCAGTGATGTCACTGTGATCTAGAGGTTTGTTATTGGCTCATCCTGCCACAACTTTACATGTTCTTTGTCTGTACGAACTGTTTTTTTTTTTCTTTCAGACCTTCGCAGGAGGAAGTAAGTACAGAATCACATGTTGCTGTGAGGTTTAATGCACTGTCACGGTGAGGAAGCTTTAGAGTTTTAATCAGGACTAGTCAATTTTATCATGGAGCCTGGAGATCAGAATTTCGTAAATTGAATGCAAGGTAATATAATACAAACAAAAACAAGAAAAATAGTGTCATTAGAATGATGCAAAAATAAGAGAGGAAGCTTAAGTCACAAAGACTGTTGAGTGTTTTATTAGGAACAGTGACTAAAGTTACATAAATTTACAGTTGGAGTCATACGTTTACATACGAATCTGCAAAATGTTAATAATTAAAAAAAAATTAGAGGAATTATAAAAATTGCATTTGGGTTTTTTGTATAGTCCTGCCCTGAATAAGCGAATTCACATAACAGATGTTTACACATAGTCCACAAGACAAAATAATAACTGAATTTACTCACATGAACCAGTTCAAAAGTTTACATATGCTTGAGTCTTAATACAGTGTGTTGTTACCTGGATGACCAATGACTGTTTTTATGTTTTGTAATAGTCGTTAATGAGTCCTATTTTTGTCCACTTTTCTTCAGAAAAATCCTCCAGGTCCTGCATAATCTTTGCTTTTCCTCTCCTTTCCAACAGTGGCTATATGTTGAGATCCATCTTTTCACACTTAGGACAACTGATGGACTCATACACAACTATTACAAAAGGTACAAAACATTCACTGATGCTCAAGATGTAAACTTTTGAACAGGATGATCGGTGTAAGCTGTTATTATTTTGTCTTCTGGGAAACATGTAAATATATTATGCAGCTTCTGATGGGCAGTACTAAATGAAAAAATAAGATCTTTTAAGAAAATAATAATAATTATTATTAAAATTAGTATTTTGTTTAAAGATCTTATTTTTTCATTTAGTAGGAAATCAGCAAATAGAGTTAGAAACTGGTCGAAAGCACACATTCGATAACTATGATGCTCATGCATTAGTATTACGTGATGTATTCTCAACACGTGGGTGAGTATATGCGTGGCTACATGAAAAGAACAGTACAGGCCAGAATGCTTGACCCCTTCAGTGAGGGTCCACTTGTCCCCTTAGGCCTGGTTTATACTTCTGCATCTGTGTATCTGTCGAACACATGAGGGTGTTGTGTGTGGGCAGTCGCATTGGTGTTTGCCTTCATACTTGCATATAACATTGAAGCTGTTATGTCAGCTTGTGGTGGCCCAACACCTTCATTCCCAGTTAGTCAAAAACTTTATGGAACATTATAAAAGCATTGGTATTAACATTAACTAAAACGTTGAAGTAACACTGAAGGAACATTTACAGTATAAACATTACCTAAAATCTTTTCAGTATATCCAGAAAACATCACAGAATTAATATTTAAAAAACCAAAAGTATTTAGAATCTCTTAGCTGGGATGATGCATCAGAAGCATTTTCCAGAGTTGAGAGGGGAAAATGTATGAGATGGAGTGTGAGATGATTGAAAGAAACATGGAGTTGTGGGAAGGTAATGCCAGTGATGCTGTTTTGTAGAAGCTTGAGATCTTGAGCAGTACAGCTGCCAACCCACACTGATGCACTGTTACGCTACACTTTCTATGGTACAGCAGGATCAGAGTTATTAAATTCATTCCATAATATTATAGTCTCCTCAGAAAGAACATACATTGTTGAATCATTTTAGGTACTGTTGGTGTTCAGGGACCAAGAGAGAGAGAGAGAGAGAGACAGACACTGAGAGCTGAACAATTTCCACAGGTAAGCAATCACCGTCAATAGGATTGTGTCCCTCAATAAGTCCACAATGAGCTTGTTAGTCCTAGGGACATTCAAAGCAAAGATCTGCCACACTACTGCAAAGAGGATGGTTGAAGCAGAGGCAGGCTGTTATAAAGCAAAAGCTACCACTGCTTTTACAAAAACAAATACATAATTGTGCGAACAACAACCAAAAGAATTGAACATATGTACATAACCTGACAAGTTGAACCACATAAAAAGAAAGCAAATGATTCATGAAAAGGACAATAGTGTGAGTCCAATGCACTAGATTCAGAATAGCAAGTGCAACTTTAAATTTTATGTTAGAAGTTATTTGAAAAATAATTATTTGATTTGATTTGCATATTTAATATGGACCTCTGAGTGGCATGGTGATGCAGCAGGTAGCGTTTCTGGCTCACAGCTCCAGGGTCCCCAGTTTGATCCTGAGTTCAGGTTATTGTCTATTTGGAGTTTTACACATTCTCCCCATGTCCACGTGGGTTTCTTCTCACAGGGTTGGATTGGCTATGCTAAATTGCCCCCAAGGTGTGAATGAACGTGTGCATGGTGCCCTGTAATGGACCCGCATCCCATCCAGAGTGTATTCCTGCCAGATTCACCTCAAACCTTACAATGATAAAGTGGCTACTGAAGAAGAATGAATAAATGAAAATATAGACTTTTTCTGCTATTGTATGAACCTGTTCATATACGAATTACTGATGTCATTTAATGTGAGTGTGTAAAATTAAAGAAGCAAGCTTGAAACACCAAGCATACATTTCAGGACAAACTGTTCCTTTAACTCCTTCACACTTCACTGGGAAAAATGAGTATGCGATAAATAACCATAATCGTATGTTTCTTTGCAACCAAAATCAGCCATTTGCAGAAACAAAGTCAAATCCACTGATTCCATTTTTATTATTATTATCAATCGACATGTTGACAGGAGTACATGATCTTCAAACTGAGAAAATACAGTCTTTATTCTTCAGAATTTCACATTTGGTAAAAATGGCACACTGCAGTTTTCTGATTCAAATGAAAAATAAAATAAAAGCAGTTTGATTTTAATGGTCTGAAAAAACCCAAATATTCATCATTCATTTCACTTAACAGTGAGATAGGATGATAGATTGGACAACAAATATTTATTCTGAAACAAGTGTAATTAGATAGACAAGAACCAGAACAATAAGTGCATTATTGGAACTTCCATTACAAAGAAGAAAATGTAAAGTGTAACAGCATGGATCGAGTTTTGGCACAGGACTAGTAAATATAATTTTAATGTCCAAATGTTCTTATTGTCCACACAGGGGACAATAAGTTACCTTATTGGTGACTTGAAATCTAAGTTCAGCGTGCTGCTATTAAGCCCTTAAAAAGACCTTTAATTATTTTTCTTGTTGTTGTTATTGTTCCTCTTGTTCTTCTTCTATACCTATGCTTGTAAATTACTTCAGATAAAAGTATCTGTAAAATGAGCAACTGATCCCTGGGTCAATAAGGGAGAAATTTGAATGTCACTAGGTTATTGCATCATGTGAAATCATTAAATCATGTGAAATTATCCCTAGCCTGTGCTTTTAATTGTCCAGGCATAATGTAAGTACATAATACAGCATTTGTTACTGTTTGTGTAACAATAGTGTGTTTGTGTGAGGAGTTTCTGTTCTTCCTGTGTTCTCCCTCTGTCCGCATGATTTTCCTTTTCTTCTCCGGTTTCCTCCGACCTCCCAAAAACATGCTGGTAGGTGGATTGGATACGGTAAATTACCCATAGGTGTGAGTGAATGTTTGAATGTGTGTGCTATGTGTCCTGTGATGGACTCCTACCTAGCGCCCAGTGTTCTCAGGATAGGCTCCAAATCCACCACAACACAGGATATAGATGATGAATGAATGAAAGAAATAATATAATAGTCTGGTAACATTCGATAAGTTAACCAGCTAACTAGATGGCTTAACTAATATCAATGTTCCCTCTCCAGCATTAGATATCTGATGTTAAGTACTAGCAAGCTAACATTAGGTAAATGCTTTTATTGTGTAATCAAAACCAGTAGCAAAGTTCATTATATAGTTAGTTAGTGTTAGGTAAATGTGGTGATGTCATATGATCAAGCTGATCCTTGTTGACCCAGGAATGTCTGTCTTTTAGCAACATCAGGATGCATGTGATAACTTTTCATTTTTAAATAGGTTGTTGGGGAAATGGACATACTAAAATACTAACAGACATAAATATACAACAACTAATCTCCCATGTGACTGCAGAGGGAAGGGAACAATTCTGCTTGTTTTCATCTGAAGTTATTCTTTCTCCAGCTGTTGAAGAATAGAGTGATTTAAAATTGGAAACTATGACATGATGTTTCTGTTGATGTCATAAGAGAGTCTTCTTTTAGCGTTAGCCGCTAACTGCTGGTTGGACATTGGAAGGTTTGGTGAAAACTTTGCCATGTTGTGTTTATGGCCACCTGCACGCTCCTGAAGGAGGAAATCACGATTATAGCATAAATCTGCATATGATAGCTTTATGCTTTCAAATCAAAACACAAATATCTTTAAAGCTGGATAATGGATAATTTTAGTACAAGTTTTAGTCAAGTATTTTGTTACAAATATGTAAATGGTAAGACTGTGTGTGGATTTTTTTTCACTGTTATAAAAATTAAACAACAACTGAACTTACAGGTTTCAGGGTCCTCAACTCCAATGACTGCAGGAGAAGCTTTCGGGACAGAGACTCTGCCACCTTGTATTTCACACCAATCATGCGGTCCAGATCCTGAAGGCCATCTAGTAGACTCTGCCTCCTTAAACATCAAATAAATCTAGTTTATACTTCACATCATTCAGTAACAGAGAGGCATTGTGTAACTATCAGACAAAGAATCAATTCATCACTGAGTCACACTTTATTCAAAGAGTGAAGCAGTGCATTTTAAGATTTTTTTTGATCAACAGTCTCAGATTCCTGTTTGTTGCTGACTGTTAAGTGAAATGCTGACTCTTTAATCAGTTTTTATTTTATTTTATTTTATTTAATTTTATTTCATTTTATTTTATTTTACCAGTATTCATTTTCCAAGAGAAATTATTGTATATATTCTTCTTATACTAGTAACATGATGCAATACTGCAATATTGTGACTTGCCACAAGAGGGCATTAACAAAGTCACAGAATAACCTGCAAAAGGTGAATAACTCACAAAAACCACCACAGCACAAAATAAAAGCAGGGTGTGTTCACAGAACACGCCCAGTGCTCCCAGGATAGGTTCCAGATCCACCATGATCCTGACCAGGATAAAACAGTTACTGAAGATGAACGAATGAGTGAATAATATTATATATGCTCGGGTCAGTTTCTCTAATGCAATCATATTTTAGTTACAGTTTAGTTATATTTTGATTTTGATTTTAAAGTTGTTGGTTATGTCAGCTGGCAAGACAGCTGCTTGGAGCTGGGTTTCTAAAAGCACTGTTTACATTGATCATTACTGAGACAAAGAGAAGATGGATATTACAGTTGTACTGTTGTAAAATCTAAAGAGCTTGAGGCAACAGGACACAATATTGCTAAGTAGCTCACACTACAGACACAACCAAAGCTAAAGAAACCTAAAATAATCAAATTTACTCAGACGTACCCATTTTTTTCAGGTCTGTTTTCTGCTGCAGAACCTCGCAGCAGCTCTGCCAATGTGGGAATGCAGTCAGAATCTCCACAGGAGGATTTTAGATAGGGAAAGGCTTCTAAAAACACATTTGGCTGCATGCATACACACACACACACACAGATGGACACCAACCACAGCCAACCAGAAAAACAGTGGATAAACATTAGTTTCATAATTATTGATAAACGTGTGCATCATCTACCAATAAAACAGTAGAAAGACTAAAATACTAAAAAATACTAAACAGTCATGTACATAATGTGCCTAGTGAATGATGTGCGGTTTGAGACCAAGGCGGCGTGTACGGTATGTGTGTACATGTGTTATCATTTGAAATAAATATAGTCATGGGAAAAAAGAAAGTACACCCTCCTTCAATTCTGTGTTTTTATTTATCAGGGCCTACAGTTGTATGGTCCTCACCACCTTCTATAAACAAGTAACCTCAGGAGACAATGAAAAACACAACAGAATTCAATATGTAGTATTTTTTTCCCAAAAATAAACCAACATTCAGAAACCATGTGGGAAAAATAAGTACACCCTATAATTCAGTAACCTAGAACCACCTTTAGAAACAATAGCTTGAAGTAAACGTTTTCCGTATCTGTATCTGTATCCAGTCTCTCACATGGTTTTGGGAAATTTTGGGCCACTCTTCTTTATAACATCCCTTCAGTTCATTGATGTTTGTGGGCATTTGTTTATCCACAGCTCTCTTAAGATACTGCCACAATATCTTAAGTGGGGTTGAGATCTGGACTTAAACTTGTCCATTCCAGCACCCTGATTTTTTTCTTCTTTAGCCATTCAGATGTCAAATTGCTGGTGTGCTTCGGATCACTGTCCTGTTGCATTACCCAATTTCAGCCCTGCTGAACAGGTGGCCTCATGTTTGTCTCAAGAATATTCTGGTATAAAGTGGAGTTCATCGTTGTCTCAATGACTGCAAGTTTGCCCAGGTCCCGTGACTGCAAAACAAGTCCAAATCATCACCCCTCCACCACCATACTTGACAGTTGGTATGGGGTGTTTGTGGTGATATGCTGTGTTTGGTTTTTCCCAACATGGGTCATGACTAATGTCATTTCTGCTTGGCATAACGTATACACACACCTGAGTGGTCCAGACCACCAAAGTGCCAAAAGTTCTGCTTTTATAGAGACAATCACATTTCTTGATGATTAACTAATCTTGTGCATGTCATTAGTAACACCTGGCTGCTAAATATTCTCTTAATGTTTGAGGAAATAGGAAGGATGTAGTTATTTTTGTCCCACCAGGTTTCTGAATGTTGGTTTAGTTTTTGGGATAAATGACTACATATTGAAATATGCTGTGTTTTTTGTGTCACCTGTGGTCATTTATTTGTTTATAGAAGTTGGTGAGGGCAACACAACTGTTATTTAGGCCCTGATAAATAAAAACATACACTGATAAGCCATAATATTAAAACCACTGACAGGTGAAGTGAAGGGTCATGGGCGCCCAAGGCTCATTGATGCGCATGGGGAGCAAAGTCTAGCCTGTCTGGTCTGATCCCTCAGAAAACCTACTGTAGCACAAACTGCTCAAAAAGTTAATGCTGGCTATGATAGAAAGGTGTCAGAACAGTGCAGTGCATTGCAGCTTGCTGTGTATGGGGCTGCATAGCCGCAGACCGGTCAGAGTACCCATGCTGACCCCTGTCCACCACCGAAAGCGCCTACAATAGGCAAGTGAGCATCAGAACTGGACCTTAGAACAATGGAAGAAGGTGGCCTGGTCTTATGAATCACCTTTTCTTTTATATCATGTGGACGGCCAGGTGCATGTGTGTAACATACCTAGGAAAGAGATGGCACCAGGATGCACTATGGGAAGAAGGCAAGCCGGCAGATGCAGTGTGATGCTCTGGGCAATATTATGTTGGGAAACCTTGGGGCCTAGCATTCATGTGGATGTTACTTTGACATGTACCACCTACCTAAACATTGCTGCAGACCAAGTACACCCCTTTCATGGCAACGGTATTCCCTAATGGCAATGGCCTCTTTAAGCAGCATAATGCGCCCTGCCATACTGTAAAAATTGTTCAGGAATGGTTTGAGGAACATGACAAAGAGTTCAAGGTGTTGACTTGGCCTCCAAATTCCCCAGACCTCAATCTGATCGAGCATCTGTGGGATGTGCTGTACAAAGAAGACCATTCTATGGAGGCCCCACCTCACAACTTAGAGGACTTATAGGATCTGCTGCTAACGTCTTGGTGTCAGATACCACAGCACACCATCAGAGGTCTTGTGGAGTCCATGCCTTGACTGGTCAGAGCTGTTTTGGCAGCACAAGGGGGACCTACACAACATTAGGCAGGTGGTTTTAATGTTACGGCTGATCAGTGTAGAATTAAAGGAGGGTGTGCTTTCTTTTTCCCATGACTGTATATGGTAAGTAGTTCAATGGATTCACACGTACCACAGTAATGAGAGATGAGTGTGTGAGGTGCATGTTTTCCACAGCAGTCGAAAACCAGGACTCCTTCTCTGTTCCTCTGCTGACCACTTCCTGCTTGAAGGCAGTCCATGTGTCCTCTGATTGCTTGATTGACAGGTCTCTGGTCCAATCAGACATCCAGGATGGGGGTTCATTTGAAACAGAGGAGTTTCCAGTGTCTGTTGAAATAAAATATCAAAGTAAACCTCTTTTGTGTTATACTCCTGTATACTATATTCCTGTGTAAGCAAACAACTGAATGTTTGTTATTATGCTATTTTAATGTGCTAAAATTATTAAGTAATAATTTTCATCTGTTGCCCATTTTCATAACTGATCTACTTTAATGACCTTATTTCAAAACTGAACAAAGCAGCCTATTTTTGTTTACTGCCTGTACGTACTGCCTGCCCTATTTGGATCAGCCTAACGCAGTAGTCTGCCAAAAAACTAACAAAACAAACAAACAAACAAAACATTCCCCTTACCCCAAATGTCAATTAGCAAGGACATGTGTTGTCTGAAGTTTGCTACTTTAATTTTGCACAAGACCCATGGAGCTGAAGTATCTAAGAATTAATGGAAACTTATAGCTGCCACTTTAGCATTGTGCAAACTGTATGCCTAAATCTTTATACTCTTTACTATGTAGTTTCTTGAGGTATCTTCAACACTTGCTTATGACTTGATTATGTGGTTTTTGACACTGTATGACATACTGGGCTCTATTTTTTGCCAATGCAAGCATAATTTGCTGGTTACAACACTGGCGTGTTGCTATTTTGGTTGGGTGCAAGCCAATTTTTTTGCATTTGCCCTCTGTTGCTATTTTAATGGTCATAAAACAAAGGATTGCGTGGACGGAGGACACAGCAAAAGTGGGATAATCAAAATGATTTGGGATAATAAATGTGCTTGTTACTGAGTCTTGAAATCCCTCTTAGCACAGACTTACAAGTCTTGTCCCATTTCTAACAAACTGGCTTTGTGTATGCATACTATTTATATCACCCCACTTCAAAATAAATAGGCCACTTCACCCAAAAAGTAACAACAAACGTATTTACTTCATCTGTAAAAATGAGAGCAAACAAGAAGTTCTTCTATGAAGCATCTTTTAGTCAAGCATGGACTACTATGTGACATCTACACCAGCTGTGACACACACTGTAAAAATCGTGCACCCATTCTTTTTAACACGCACGTAAGTGAAGAGTAGAATCCATCCAAATCCATTATAATTCCAAAATAACATTATTGAAATAACAAATTTATTTATGCAATAGTCAGCAATATCAGTGATGTTAGAATACCAACAGTATTATTTTTCAGCTCTCCTGATTTTTTTTTCTTTTGCATGACCTTCTTTTGATGCTTGATCTCAAAATCACTTAGTGATTCAAAGACTCCTCATATTCCTCCAAGTGTGCAATTGGTTTTCAGTGTTGAATCTGGTGTGAAGCAGGGCTTTAATTATCTTGCAATATGCAAGCGATGTACTGAAAAGTGCATTTTTTAAATATATTGAACATGTAACTAGCAATCTATGTAGAGGCCCATGAGCACTTATTGAATATAGCATGTATATATTTTTCAATTATGAGTCTAGATTGCATAATATACACTATATAGCCAGAAGTTTGCGGACACCTGACCATCACACCCATATGTGGTTCTTCCCCAAACTGGTGCCACAAATTTGGAAGCACACAATTGTATAGAATGTCTTTGTAGGCTAATATTACAATTTCCCTTCACTGGAACTAAGGGGTACAAACCTGTTCCAGCATGACAATGCCCCTGTGCACACTGTCATTATCACAGGAAGACATGTTTTGCCAAGGTTGGAGTGGTAGAACTCGAGTGTACAGAGCCCTGACCTCAATCCCACTGAACACCTTTGGGATGAACTGGAATGGTGACTGCACCTCAGGCCTCCTCACTCAGCATCAGTACCTGACCTCACTAATGCTCTTGTGGCTCTATGGGAAAATCCCCACAGCCACGCTCCAAAATATAGTGTAAAGCCTTCTCAGAGGAGTGGAGGATAACAGCAAATTGGGACTAAATCTGGAATGGGATGTTCAACAAGCACACACTGTATGAATATTATGCTCAGGTGTCTACAAACTTTTGGTCATATAGTGTACTATGCATCTCTTATTATATAGTGTATTATATAATGTAAGTAGCATGCATAACCACATCTCTTGATAATATAATCATTTGAAACCCATGCCTTTTTACATTTGCGCTGCTCTGTGCCATATTACCACCTGTACCAATGGTCCCGAAGTTACCAAAACAATACAACGCTGTGATTTTTAAGTCTTGTTTTTGTGCAGGCGTTATGATCATTATGCTCTATCAAAAATAGAGCCCACAAGCAGTTTGACCAGTCCTAAACCGGAGGCTATAAGTTTCCCATATACATTGGCTGCACTAGCCTCATACCTTCAGATTTAAATAAGTAACTTTTGATTGCTATTGTGGCAGCATGCTGTAAGACAATGTGTGCACTGTGTTCACAATCCAGTGCTTCAGGCAAATATCAGCTTTCTACTGATACTCAGTATCTGACTGGCACTTCCCGATATATCTACAGTATCTATATACAGTATACAGTATCTACTTTGTAAACTTATTTATGGGCACAATAAGGCAAGATTTCCCACAGTGTCCTTTGCGTTAGCCTGACTCTTTTGAGCTGTACCTAGTACAAGGCTAACATGCTCACTGGAGTGTGTGTGTGTGTGTGTGTGTGTGAGAGAGAGAGAGAGAGAGATGCATTCCCAGAGAATTTATGAGAAGTGAGGGAGTCTGCAGGCGTCAAAGTCAGTCCAGATTAATGTAAGTCTTACTGGTATAGCCAAAAAAAAAACCTCTCACTCTGATTTATATTTAGCATTTAGAGTATTTAGTCTTATTGTGGTTCTAAACTTCACCTGGGTTCTAAACAATCCAGGTGAAGATGATTAAAAAAGTTATTAAACTATGCTCCTATCTTCCCTTAAATGTATTAAATAATTACAATAATCACATTATTGTGTTTTTAATAGTGTACAGCCTTATTTAGGGTTACTTTGACCTGAGAGTCAATATAAATAATATGAAACAGAAACATAATGTATTGTTTATACTGACCATCACTGGGATGACCATCTTAAAAATGCATTGCTATAAAATCTTAAGAGACAACCTGGGGCAGTGGGACAGAGCAATCCTATCAGACAGAACAGGTAGTGAACACTACAGGAGCTAGTGTACAATAAAGTTGTAATACTCACTCACCAATGCCAGCAAACTTCTCACAAGGCACTTTTTTGAGCTCGTGGAATCCTTCATTCCAGACCTGCTCATCTCCTGCCTTCATAAAGACTCCAAACTCATCTCCATCTTCCTCATCCACCACTTCAGGCCCTTCGTCCGCCACTTTGTCCGCTTCCTGGCCTCTCTCCTGCTTTTCTAGCAGCTCCAATGCTGGTTTTAGTACTAATCTCCTACCCTTGGTCTCCTCCTGTTGCTGCCTACTTATGGATCTGAGGGCAGTTCTGTTTGTGGTGGGGGCCGGATTAGGCAGGGATGTAATAGCATTAGCAACATTGAAAGAGCCAGAACCTTGTGATAAAGAATTAGCAAGCTCTTCAAAAGCCTCATTTGTGGTGTTTAATTTTTTTCCATCCTCAAATGTCACATTTACTTCCATGATTATTTGCTGCTTATGATGAGAAGAACATGCAGGTGACCCCCAATGCTCCTCTGCTGGTTCACTCACATGATTGATGTCCTGATTAGAGGCACTAGCCGTGTCTTTCTTCATTTCACCAAAATGGACAATCTCCTCCATGTCATGGTTAAAGGAACTGTCATCTATTTTCTTCTTTATCTCCTGTTCCACTTGTATAATTGTTAATAAAGTATCATCTGAATGGTTGCTGGATGCAGGGGGTATGATAGTCTCCTCACAGTGGCTATGACTAATGGTTAACAAAGTTCCATTTGTCTTACTGGTGTCCTCTGAAAGTACTTCAGACTCTAGACCATGCTGTTTAGATTTCTCCACACCAAATTCATTGGATTTACTCAGATGTCTATCTGCTAAAATGTCAATCTCATATTTAATGGTGTCTGTGGTGTTATAGTGGCTATGGCTATTGGTGGATAAGATTCCATTTTTGTTATGTATATCCACTCCAAATTCTGGACTATGCTCTTCAGAGTTTGGCATACCAATTTCCTTGGATTTTAAAACATGATTCAGATTCACATCAGCTGTAAGATCATTCTCGTGTTTACTGATTTGTGTGGTCTTATCTGTGTAGTCACTTGTAGAAATAGGTGTGTCTTGTCTAACAAAAACCTCACAATCATTTAGTTCGGGGCAAGAGGCTAGTGTTGTGTCTTCCTTCACTTCTGTACTAGAATCATATTTGGTAGAAGGGCTGCATGTGGCTGGTTCACACATCTCATGTAGAGCGGAAAATTGTGACCTATTTAGATGATCTTCTTCATTGTTAATCGCTGTCAGGGCACTTTTTGCCTTTAGGCACTGTGTTATGGAACATTTGTCCAAAAGTTCCAGTTTTGTAGAGGCAACTCCCTTTTTATTCTCAGCTACTGAGATGTTCTCCATGGATTTAGGTCTCTTGCTAGACTTTCTCCACTTTCTGACAGGTTTTCCATCACAAATTCCCACACCATCCTGACTCCCTTTTCCAGATTTTCTTCCATCCACTCTGGTCCCCACAGCACAGAGGTAATTACATCCTTCAGCTTTGAGAAAGAGGCATCGAGTCTGGGTTTGCCTGCCTCCATCTGAGTCCTTCAATGTGGCCACAGTCACTAGAGCACCAAGTCCTCCTTGCCTGACCCCAGGTGTATGACATGAATGTGTCTTCCTATGGCTGGTTCCAATTCTGCTCTCATGAGCTGTGTCAGATGCTTGACAAGCAGCTGCAGCTTTTCTCTTACTTCTCGAATATCCTCCACTTACTGCCCAAGCCCTAAGACCTTTAATTAGCGGGATTGCGCCGAATCCAAGGGCACTACTGAACGTAGTACCATTTCGCCTGCAACCATGGAGCAGCTCTCTATGGGCCACGTCCAGGCAAGGGTAGTTATTATTGTTGTTGTGCTGTAGCATTCTGGTTTTTATTGTTCTGAGAGGTTGGTTAAGTGCTGTGGAAGAAAAGAGGAGAACTTCTGACATGCCCAATCAAATGTTCATTCATAATTATAATAATTTATTGTCAGTATTTAAATGATATTTTTTTTGACAAAAGCTGTGGTCCACTCTGAAAGGATCATCATCATGCAAAAGGCTTCACAGTGAGAACTCAGAAAGGTCCCCCACCTTTGCAGTCAAATGTTACTTTATAAAGTTGAAGCCAGTGTTTTGTTGCAGAACAATTTCTCAACAAACAGCATCACATTTTAATAATGAACAAATGTACTAAGCAACAAAAATTTCCCCACACTGTCTCCAACTATATTTATGTGCTGCTATTCACTTAATCTGATTTTGTAGCTTTGCAGAGAAAAACATGGAAATACAAGAGGTATGGCGATACCATGAAGGCAACGTCAAAACATAAAACTGTTTTGGAAAAAAAAATCAAATCAAAGATCCTACTTGCTGCAACACTATACTTTTAGCTGTTTTTCAGTTCAATTTAATATTACTAAATATAATGTTTTAGACATGGGGCTGAAGATATATAGGTAAGCCTGCATGTTTTCATAGCCATTTGTTCATTCAGTATTAAAACAGAGTAAAGACGAAGTGTTTGTCACTTGATGTATTGAAATCAGTTGAAAATGACCGTTTGAAAGGGCCCTTTGAGGTAAATGATTTTTATCACTTCTGTTAGGAACAACCCTACAAAACACTGCTGCGTCCCCTCTTCAAAAAGCCCTGCATTGGGTTCTGCAATTCAAAATGGGATGGACCTCTCTGAAAATTAACTTTTTAAATTTCAGTGAATTTGCCATTTTACTGTTTATTCAGTTTTGCCTTTGTTTAACACCTAGTTATTAATTAACACACACACATACACACTGTTAAATGAACTCTTACTGTGTTAAATTCATTATTATACCATTGAAGCAAGAATATTACTATAAAATTACATGCATCTTTCTTCATCACCTGCAACTTTAACACAGAAGTATTATCTGCTGAGATTAATGTTGTGTGTTGTACACATCGTACACCATCAAAATCAAAATGAATAAAAAACTGGGCGTTTGAGATGTTTATATACATAAAGACTCTCCTAAAATCTATTTTGGTCTGAAATTTTATAAAACCAATTGAAACATCAAGTCACAGCTTCTTCTTTAAATGCTTCAAGAGGCACAGAAAGCAAAAATCCAAAGATCCAGGCTTAGAAAGCAAGAATTTACACATACAGCATTGCACCTGCAATGTGTAAAGTGCAACTTGCACTTAGACCACCTACAATGTTTATGTAAGTGCAGATGGGCACTAAGGGCTCTATTTTTGTGAAGATGGGGCACATGCAAAAACAAGGCATATAATCAGGATACTGTATATTTTTGGAATCTCTGTGACCATTGGCGCAGGTGGTAACATGACACAGAGTAGTGCAAATAAATTATGGGTTTTGAATGAATACATTCTTAAGAGGTGTTGTAAGGTATATAATCAAATCAGCTCCTCTCATGAGTGCACAGTGCAAATGAGTGCGCAGTGCAGCACAGTGATGTTTCTGTAATGAGATACAATTATATTGTTTTGTTCAAAGCCAAAAAATTGATGTGAACCAAACCAAAAAAGTACCCAGTAAACATGCCCACATCAGGCCAGTGAGGGCAGAATGTAGGCACCCTCATCGGGGAAAATCCGCACTGGGGATTTTCACATCGGCACGACATTGGCCCCACAACAATGGCTCGATGTGGGCAACCCACTGTGGTCCTACACAGGATTCATGTGGGCATGCCAAAGTGTAGGCTGTTAACAAAAAACCCAAGTTGGGCCATTTTGGGATTTGCATGGGTTAGCCCTTCCCCACGGTGCCCACAACTTGCCTGTAACAGGCCGGGTAACACTGAATTTGACCACCAAATTAAGCTTTCTTTCATGAAAATAGAGCCCTAGGGGTTAATTCAACACTGTAGGTGTTAATTTAAAAGTCTTGGAGATTAAGGAAACAAAATGTAAAAAAAAATCCCCAAACTTTTAAATACTGAAGGATTTAATTTAATTTAGGTGACAGCAATCTAACACTGTATGATCTGATTTACCAGCATATTATTTAATTTAACATTGGCTAATAAGAGTTAATTCAACAGTGTGTGTGTGTGTTATTTCAAGTTAATTAAAATGGCAGGTGTGTTAATTCAGCATTATAATAGTTCATTTAAAGATATATTGAACACTTATCTTGTTTTACCATATATATTCATGTTTACTTTATGCTGAATATTATGAGAACACCATTATCAGGGTCAAATCTCATTCATCCACTGAAACAGCTTTAAATATGAGTTAAATGAAACTGTAGCCGTTAATTCACTGGGGATTTTGCTGTCTAGCCTAGATCTAATTTTCTAGTAATAATAATAATAATAATAATAATAATAGGATAAAATCTATTATGCGACATAGTTTTTATTTTTGGGGGTTTTGTCATGGCAGCTCCTATAAATAACACTGTGAACAGTAATAGAAATGACACTGGCTTCAGTGTGTAATTCAGACAATGGATTACTATTTCGTGTCTCACACACTATTCCACATGATGATGAGAGAGGATGCTGCATCAGGATACAATAGGTGATGAAAGATTTCCCAGATATGCGCATCAGCATCAATCAAACCTCAGAACCCTGCGCGCAATATGAAAATGAACACAAATAATCGATTTCTTTGCGAATTTCGAGGTCTTACCTTGATGCTCTGGCCATTTTTTTTATTCGTCCAGCAGAATCCGTGTCACGAATCCCTGTGATGATTCAGATGGCCGCGCGGGAAGGAGGCACGTCGACTCTGTCTAATCTAATCTACATCTGATTATTCGACACGTCCCAGTATTTAATCGATCACATTTTAAAAGGCACATATCCAAGAGTATAAGCGTGTATAATCGCGTCCTGATCAGGCGACACTGTCACACCACCATCAGGTCTCTGTAGTAAGAGCCACTCAGTCTCTATAGCGTCTGTCTATAGCGCAGTATCGCCCCCTCTCTGACAAGGAGACACAAAGCTAGCCTACTGCAAAACACACACACACACACACACACACACACACACTGTAGATTCAAATATCTAGCATGTGAAGGCCCTCTGGTGGTGAATCCAAATTATATATAGGCCTCATGTGATCACATAGGAACCAATAATATACACTGATCATGATGGTCAGTAGCCCTGTCATCATGTACCTGAGGATGGTAGTTTCAGCTGTTCAACATCCTGAAAACACAATATCCTGATAAGATGACATATACTGTATGTACACTAACCATATTAGGAGCACAGTTAGCTAATCAGCCAATCATGTGGCAGCAGTGCAATGCATAAAATCATGCAGAAGTCAAGAGCTTCAGGTAATGTTCACAGCAAACATCAAAATGAAGAAAAAGTGTGATATCTGTGACTTTAAACGTGGCATGGATGTTGGTACCAGAAGGGCTGGGTTAGGGTAATTTCATAACCTGCTGATCTCCTGAGAATTTCACACACAACAGTCTATAGAGTTTACACAGAATAGTGCGAAAAACACAAAACAACAGTTCTGTGGGTGAAATGCCTCGTTGATGAGAGGTCAAAGAAAAATGGCCAGATTGGTTCGAGCTGCCAGGAAAGATATAATAACTCATATGATCACTCTTTACAACCGTGGTGAGCAGAAAAACATCTTTCTGAATGCACAAACCATCAAACCTTGCAGTGGATGGGCTATAACAGCAGAAGATCACACTGGGTTCCACTTCTGTCAGCCAAGAACAGGAATCTGAGGAATCTGAGGCACAGGCTTACCCAAACTGGACTGTTGAAGATTAGAAAACAGTCTTCAATTCTCCAGTTTCTGTGAGTCTGTGCCCATGACAGCCTCAGCTTCTTGTTCTTGGCTGACAGGAGCAGAACCTGATGTGGACTTCTGCTGTTGTAGCCCATCCACCTCAAGGTTTTATGTGTTGTGTGTTCTGAGGTGCTTTTCTGCTCACCATGGTCATAAAGAGTGCTTATTTGAGTTACTATAGACTTCCTGTCAGCTCAGACCAGTCTGGTCATTCTCCTCTGATCTCTGTCATTAACAAGGTGGTTCAGCCTGCAGACCCTCTGCTCACAGGATGTTTTTTGTTTCTCGCATCATTTTGTCCATTAAAAAAATTACATGAATTTCAGAGATTCTAAGTATTTGGTATGTCCCCTTTTTGCTTTAATGACAGTGTGCACTCGAACTTACATGGACTCCACAAGTTTATGCAAAACCTTATGATACTGCATACTGCACCATTAGCATTAATTACAGCTTCTTGGGTAAGTCTCTACAATCTTTGCACACCTGGATTTGGCCAACTTCTCCCATTCTTCCTGGCAGATTCTCTCTAGCTCAATCAGATTGGATGGGGAGCATCTGTGAACTGCCATCATCAGGTCTCTACAGATTTTCTTTGGGGTTCAGGTCTGGGCTTTGGCTGGGCTTGAAGCCACTCCAGCTCTGTCCTGGCTGTATACTTCAGGTCATTGTCATGCTGAGAGGTGAACCTTCACCTCAGTCTGAGGTCGTGTGCACTCTCGAGGTTTTCTTCAAGGAACTATCTGTATTTTGCCCTTATTTTTGCCCTGAGAAGCAACCCGAAAGCATGATGCTGCCATCATGCTTCACCGTAGGGATGGCAGTATTGCCAGATGTTGTGCTTGGAGTTCAGCCCAAAAAATTACATTTTTGGTCTCTTCAGACCATGCTTTCACAGTCCTTTAAGTGCCTGCCAATATGCATTTTACTGAGGAGTGGCTTCTGTCTAGCCACTTTACCATAAAGCCCAGCAGAGGACTTCTTAATTTCTGTTAGAGTGACTACTGTGTTCTTGGTCACCTCTATGACCAAAGCCCTCCTAGCATGGTTACTGGGTTTGGCTGGATGGCCAGCTTTAGGAAGGGTCCTGGTGGTTCCAAACTTCTTCTAGTTCACTGTGATAGAGCCCACTGTGCTCCTGGGAACATTCAAAGCTTTAGAAATGATTTTATACCCTTGCCCAGATCTATGTCTCAACACAGTTTTATCCAGTCAATTGAATTTGCAACAGACACGTAAATGTGTGTAAATAGATCAATAATTTCCCATGCTTCATTGCTATGGCTCCCATAGCTTGTCCCTGCCTATAAGGCCTCTGTCCCTTTTGAATCGCCTGTGGGGATTATCTTCTTGAAGGCCATGTTATTAATGGGGATTATCTTCTTGATTGTACCATGGTATTAAATGTATACTGGCAAGCATATCATATGCTTTGCAAACCAGTGTGTCGACTCTTTTATTTTTGAAGTGTGTTCAGTGTGAATTTGAGCACAGACTTTAGTTTGCTTGTACCACTAGAGAGGTCACCTGTCTCTTTACTGGTAGCAATGATTTTAAGTTTATGGTTTCTGCATCAGCTCTTATACCTGGTTGCAAATTCCATGTGCTCTCTACCACACATAAGAGCTCAGGGTGGGCTTCAAGCTTAGAAAATGAGATGCAGCCACTGAAAGTATATCAGGGACCTTCCTTTTTCTAATGCGTCCTGAGGTCACATCGGTTTCCCAATTCACTCCCCGCTACACTCCTGTAACATTGGAGAGAAGTTGCTGAATAGGCCACAGTTCTTCATGGTGCAAGATATACTTCCTGTGTCACAACTGGCATTATGCTGCATTTAGGGCAAGGCTGTGTAAGTGCTTGTTGAAGATGCTCTAGTCCCAAGGAATTTGTGCGATGATGTGCTAAGTTGGTAGACTCTAACCCAAAAAGACTGAGCACTGTATTACAAGCAAAAGAAAAAAATATTAATTGGTTTTCCCACTTATTCAACCAGGTAATTGTAAGTTTTTTCTTTTTTTTCCCTAAAAAGTTTCAATTTGTTTTTAATTGAATTTTGTTGGTTGTAGAAAAAGGTCTGACATGATGCATCTTGCTTTCATTTTTTACATCACAAGATTTTACATCTTGGCATGTGTGCGTACATGCACATGGAGGTATTGTGTTTCACACTTCCCTTGCATTATTTTGGATACCTATATATTTTATTTTTATCTGCTGCAGAAATTCAGAAACTCAGAGATTCTTGCAAGTATTTATATGGAATTTTTTAATTAAAATTAAAATATATCACTTAATATCTGTAAGTTAATTGAAATGATGATGTTTGATGTTTAATTTTTTTAAATGTAAACAGCAGACTCATAGAATGCTGTGATCTTATTTCAGCTAGGTGTAGGGTTGGTATAATCCTGTTCATATGTACTTTGTCTGTGTTTATTATTATTATTATTATTATTATTATTATTATTATTATTATTATTATATGGACATATTTTGGACTGTCAGTAGAACTAGCTGAAAAATATTCAGTACAATTTCCCTTTAAATAGCTATATTATTGTTACCTATAATTGTATACTAATTTCCCTTCAGTTATGTCCAAATAATTAGAAGAATGGCCAAAAGAATAACCATTCTATTGTTACATTAAGCTAGTAACTTTTTATTTCTGAATGTCAGAGCCGAAAATATAATGAATGTACAGAAAATATACATGAAAAAGGGCACTGGAATGATAAACAAACACAAACCATCATTTTTAACTTGGACCTCATTTGGTCTTTATTTATTTATTTATTTATTTATTTATTTATTTATTTATTTTACAGTCAGCTGAGCAGGAGAGTGGGGTGCATATGTGAACTTTGGGTTTTGCACTTGGTGGTGCAATGAATTTTTTTTTTAATGTGCATATGCACATACGCACTGAGACTATTAATTTTACATTAAATACATATCGCAGTCAATCACTTTATTCCACTGACAATTCAGAAATGTTGATTTTCAATTCCACACAGACCCAGTTAAATGTTAATTTTTAATGTTTTCATGTTTAATGTTTAACATTATTTGCATAATGATATATAAAGTACTGCAAAAGGCTGTTTATTAAAAAATACTTATTTTTAAATAATAATTACTAAAAAAAAAGATACACTATTTTGCATATCACACCATTGTAACAGCTTGAAAAATGATGCAAGCAACTCTGGAGGTGCATATGATAGGGAAGTCCCAAGTAGGATATTAGCTAGGGTTCCTAAATGTTCCAAAGTTCTCTTTGAGTAAGATTAGTCAAACCTAATCACAGTTTGGATTTAAGCAATAAATGCATGTGTTTTATCTAACAGTATAGACTGCAGAAATTCAGAGAGTAATGAAAGAACAGGTAGAATATTTTATTTAATACTTCATCCAGCGGAGAAATTGTGCTTTAAAAATGAAATGTATAGGACATGCTAAAAACTATACAGTAATAATGCTACCTTCATTTTATACTAATTTCATCTTCAGGTCATGATTAAATGAAAAATGATGAGCCAAAGAATTTCACAATGCACACTCAGACACTTCAAATCAAGAACACAAACCAGTCCCACACAGAAACATCATCATTGTACACTGTGTCACATTTTAATGCATTTAAATATTACAAAAAGTCATTATATTATATTATATTATATTATATTATATTATATTATATTTTTCTTTAAAATTTCAATGTTAAATCGATACATGGCACTAAAAATGATTTTTATTTTAAAAAATATATAAATATATACAGTTTCTTCTTCTACAGTTTAGGAGTTATGTATGGAAAAAATATTTTTTTTTCCTCTTATGTAAGAGAAAACATATGTTCAGCTTCAACAACAACAACAAAAAAAGTTAATAGCAACATATGAAGCTTCAAAAACTATGATGAGTCCAATAAAAATAATACTTCTCAAAATTCTACCTCAAATTCCACTCACCTTGTATATGTGTTTATGTGATCTAATGCATGACTTGCAGGTCATAGAAGTAGTACTAATAATCTATTTAAAGAAACAGTAATTATCTACATAAAGAATAATATTGAATGGTCAGTGCAAGTATACATAATTAAATGTGCGCTACATTAAATAGTGATTGTATTTATGTAAATGCATTCATTCTGCATAGCACTGAAAAGGCAACAACAATATAAAAATATTCCACTATACCCAGATTTACTCTCTAGATTTACCTCTATTTTACTGATTCCAATGTGTAGTTGAGCTGCTACTTGCTGATTCTGTTACTTTATATTTTGAAGTCTTGGTTACCACAGTGAAAGTCCCTTCTTTTGTTGTGGTGACTGTGTGTTTTGAAGAAACCTCCTGAGTGGAAAATTCAGTATTTGGCATTCTCCTATAGAAACCTCCAGAAATCTCTTCACTAGAGTACTGTAAAGATGACTTGCTTTCCTTTGGAGATCCCTCTGGTGTGATCTGCAGGGTGCCAGTGGAATGGGGGGTAAGAGTGACCTTGGGGATCTTAAACCAAGTTGTCTTCTCTTTTTCTTCTGCTTCCTGCCTGCTTCCAACATCTTCTTTGGATCCACCCTCTTTTTGTCCACTGGTCTTTCCTGAGACAGAGTCAGTTGAAATATTTGGTACTGGAGACTCAGATCCTTGCTTTTCTGTTAACATTTCCAGTCTGGCTTTTGAGGACTCTATACAGTCATTTTCACTCTCGTCATCACCTTTTACAGATTTCTTCTTGAAACCCGGAAATGATATTTTTCCTGATTTGGCTTTTGTGCCTTTGCTAACTTCTGTGCTACCTTTATTCTCAGGTTCCATGCCCATCTCCAATTTCTCCTCTTCTCCCACATTTTTTGGGTATAGTGAAGAAAACTCAAGTTTGGGCAACCTAACTGCTCCTGTTTTTAACGCTTCATCATTTTCCTCCCCCTCCTCAGAATTGGTTCCTTTACCTTTTGAATGTGACTTTTCAAAACTTGGCTTCTTTATGATTTTTGGCACTTTAATTTTCTTATCTACAGTCTCTGCACTTGCTTTGCTAGTTACATTAACATAGCTTTCTGTTTGGGAATTAGCCAAAACAAAAACTGCTTTTGTTACTTTAGGGATATGAGGGCCCTCATACTGTACTTCAGGATTTGGGGTCATAGAAGATCCTTTTGGTGATTTAATGTTGACTTTGGCTTCAGGTGAAGTTAGAGAAGGCAGAGACACATCAAACGTTGGTATTTTGGCCATGGTACCTGTCTTTGTATTCATTTTATCATTACTAGTGTTATCTTGAACAGTCCCAAAGTCTAACTCTGGGGCTTTTATTTCAGTATTAGGCAGTGAGAGCCAATTACTTGAACCAGCATCTGCAGGGGTACATTCTGTAGATATCAATTTTCCTTGGCATTTGCTCTTTACATTAGATTCAAAGATCTCTACTTCAGGAAATTTAATATTAGAGAGGTTTGAGGATAAAGGTTGACCTGCATTCACAATACTAGACTTAACTATATCTGTCTCCAATGTAGAAGTTTTAACTTTAGGCATTCCAATATTGAACTTCGTACCTTTTACTTTTGGCCCCTTGACTTTCTCCGTTGATGCCAAGGGGCTGAGGTCAATATTGGGAAGCTCAAACTTTTTTTCATTTTTACCATCTTTTGATGATCTGATATCCAGTTCAAGATGTTTCTGTGGGCCCTGTGTATCTATTGTTGAAATATTTAATTTTTGCCATCCTTCTATGTCCATTTCTTGAACTTGAATTTCTCCTTCTTTCCCTTTTGGCAGGGATATATCCACAGTTGTCTTAGTAATATTTGGCAACTTGAACTTTGCATTTTGTCCTTCTGTTTTGAAATCTGGAGGTTTAATGTCAACTCTACTGTGGGGTACTGAAATTTCCATGTTGGGGACTTTAACATCAGATATCTTAAGTTTCTCACTGTTTATGTTGATGTCCAAATCTGAAGAATCCACATCTGTTTTTCCATGTGGTAATGAAATTTCCACTGCTGGCATTGTAATTTTTGCCATCTTGAATTTGCCATATTTGCCTTCCACTTCTACTTCTGGTGTGTCAATCCCTCCTGTTCTGCCTTGAGGTAGTAAAATATCAACATTTGGCATTTTGATATGTGGTAACGTTAGGTTATCTCTTTCAATGTTGAGATTTGAAGAGGTGGATTCAACTAATACATCTTGTTTTACTTTTGGTATGACAACATCCAAATCTACTTTTGGTACTGATATATCAATAGTTGGCATCTTTGGGATTTTTAAACTACCCTCATAAACCTGGATATCAGCCTCAGATACATCAATCTCAGATTTTGGCAGCAATGCCTCTCTCTCTGGTATGTATGGAGCTGGCAGGGATATCTCAACTGAGGGCATTTTGACCTTTGCCTTTGTATCTAATGTTGGAGCCTTAAAATGCTCCTTGCCCTCTGCCCCCATATCAAGTGAGATGCTCACATCTCCTTCAGGTTTTAGCTTCTTTATTTTGCCTTTTATTTTTCCATCAGCATTTATCCCTACAGAAGGCATATTTTTTTCCATATCCAAACTAGAAGATAAGTTACGTCCTTCCACTTGGTTGTCTTCACTTTTAAATTTTCCACCAAATTTAGGCAGTGAAATTTTTGGCATTTTTAGAGTCTTCTCTGGGATGTCAAAACTTGCTCCAGATGATGGTCTGCTGCCTTCAGCTTTGAGAAGTTCAATATCTTCTCTATCAGTGCCTTTATTTTTGGGAAGACCAAAGTCAAGATCAACCTTAGGTGCTGATATGTCAACACTTGGTAGCTTTACAGTTGTAAATTTTAAATTTCCACTTGTGCTTCCAGAAACACTGGCATCAGGCATATTTATGTCATTTATGTCTGGTCCGTGAATTTTTAACTCAGTAGTTGGTGATTTCATTTTCGGTAATGAAAGTTCAAGGGCAGGCATATGTAGCTTTCCCAACATTGAAATGTCACCTTCACCTTCATCACCAATGTCCTCAGCTTTTCCCTTTGGAAGTGATTGATCAATAGCTGGCATAGTGATTTTTCCAACACTTTTTTCCTCAGCATTTGGAGTAAACTTTGGAGATTTCAATTTTGGTATAGAAAATTCAACCTTGGGCATATGGAACTTTCCACGTTTATCAATCTCACCTTCCAGATCAACACCCCCTTTTACTTTTCCTTTTGGCAGAGAGATATCAATATCTGGTTCATGAAAATGTCCATCCTTGATCTCAGGGCCTTCACCACTGATATCAACCTTGGGTGGTGCTAGTTTTGGTAAGGAAATGTCAATTTTTGGCAAATCAATCTTTCCTCCTTTTGCAGAAGGACCTTTAACGTCAATTTCTCCTTTAGCCATCTGTTCTGGTAATGACATATCAATGGCTGGCATGTCAACTGTCGCTAATTTCATATTAGGGCCTTCAACATTAATCTTCCCCTCTGGTAACTTCATTCTTGGTAGTGAGAGATCAACCATGGGCATGTGAAACACCCCCTCTTTACCAGGAGTAACATCAAAATCAAACCCCTCTTGTACTTTTCCTTTTGGCAGAGAGATGTCAATATCTGGAATGTGAAACTTTCTGCCCTTGATCTCAGGATTGTCAACATTGATATCAATCTCAGGTGGTTTTACTTTAGGTAAGGAAATGTCAAGCTTTGATAAGTCAATCTTTCCTCCTTTTCCAGACTGTCCTTCAATTTCAATGTCTCCTTTAGCCTTTCCTTTTGGCAATGAAATGTCAAAGGATGGCATGTCAACTTTCCCGACTTTGATATCAGGGCCTTCCACCTTAATCTTCCCCTCTGGTAACTTCATTCTTGGTAGTGAGAGATCAACCTTGGGCATTTGAAACCGCCCTCCTTTATCGGCCTCACCTTCCAGATCAACACCCCCTTTTACTTTTCCTTTTGGCAGAGAGATGTCAATATCTGGCATGTGAAACTTGCCACCCTTGATCTCTGGACCCTCAACACTGAAATCCACCTCGGGCGGTTTTACTTTTGGCAAGGAAATATCAAGCTTTGGTAAGTCAATCTTTCCTCCTTTTCCAGACTGTCCGTCAATTTCAATGTCTCCTTTAGCCTTTCCTTTTGGTAATGAAATATCAATGGATGGCATGTCTACTTTGCCTTTTGGTAATGAAATGTCAATGGATGGCATGTCAACTTTCCTGACTTTGATATCAGGGCCTTCCACCTTAATCTTCCCCTCTGGTAACTTCATTCTTGGTAGTGAGAGATCAACCTTGGGCATTTGAAACCTCCCTCCTTTATCAGCCTCACCTTCCAGATCAACACCCCCTTTTACTTTTCCTTTTGGCAGAGAGATGTCAATATCTGGCATGTGAAACTTGCCACCCTTGATCTCTGGACCTTCAACACTGAAATCCACCTCGGGTGGTTTTACTTTTGGCAAGGAAATGTCAAGCTTTGGTAAGTCAATCTTTCCCCCTTTTCCAGACTGTCCTTCAATTTCAATGTCTCCTTTAGCCTTTCCTTTTGGTAATGAAATGTCAATGGATGGCATGTCAACTTTCCCAACTTTGATATCAGGGCCTTCCACCTTAATCTTCCCCTCTGGTAACTTCATTCTTGGTAGTGAGAGATCAACCTTGGGCATTTGAAACCTCCCTCCTTTATCGGCCTCACCTTCCAGATCAACACCCCCTTTTACTTTTCCTTTTGGCAGAGAGATGTCAATATCTGGCATGTGAAACTTGCCACCCTTGATCTCTCGACCCTCAACACTGAAATCCACCTCGGGCGGTTTTACTTTTGGCAAGGAAATGTCAAGCTTTGGTAAGTCAATCTTTCCCCCTTTTCCAGACTGTCCTTCAATTTCAATGTCTCCTTTAGCCTTTCCTTTTGGTAATGAAATGTCAAAGGATGGCATGTCAACTTTCCCGACTTTGATATCAGGGCCTTCCACCTTAATCTTCCCCTCTGGTAACTTCATTCTTGGTAGTGAGAGATCAACCTTGGGCATTTGAAACCTCCCTCCTTTATCGGCCTCACCTTCCAGATCAACACCCCCTTTTACTTTTCCTTTTGGCAGAGAGATGTCAATATCTGGCATGTGAAACTTGCCACCCTTGATCTCTGGACCCTCAACACTGAAATCCACCTCGGGCGGTTTTACTTTTGGCAAGGAAATGTCAAGCTTTGGTAAGTCAATCTTTCCTCCTTTTCCAGACTGTCCTTCAATTTCAATGTCTCCTTTAGCCTTTCCTTTTGGTAATGAAATGTCAAAGGATGGCATGTCAACTTTCCCGACTTTGATATCAGGGCCTTCCACCTTAATCTTCCCCTCTGGTAACTTCATTCTTGGTAGTGAGAGATCAACCTTGGGCATTTGAAACCTCCCTCCTCTATCGGCCTCACCTTCCAGATCAACACCCCCTTTTACTTTTCCTTTTGGAAGAGAGATGTCAATATCTGGCATGTGAAACTTGCCACCCTTGATCTCTGGACCCTCAACACTGAAATCCACCTCGGGCGGTTTTACTTTTGGCAAGGAAATGTCAAGCTTTGGTAAGTCAATCTTTCCTCCTTTTCCAGACTGTCCTTCAATTTCAATGTCTCCTTTAGCCTTTCCTTTTGGTAATGAAATGTCAAAGGATGGCATGTCAACTTTCCCGACTTTGATATCAGGGCCTTCCACCTTAATCTTCCCCTCTGGTAACTTCATTCTTGGTAGTGAGAGATCAACCTTGGGCATTTGAAACCTCCCTCCTTTATCGGCCTCACCTTCCAGATCAACACCCCCTTTTACTTTTCCTTTTGGCAGAGAGATGTCAATATCTGGCATGTGAAACTTGCCACCCTTGATCTCTGGACCCTCAACACTGAAATCCACCTCGGGCGGTTTTACTTTTGGCAAGGAAATGTCAAGCTTTGGTAAGTCAATCTTTCCTCCTTTTCCAGACTGTCCTTCAATTTCAATGTCTCCTTTAGCCTTTCCTTTTGGTAATGAAATGTCAAAGGATGGCATGTCAACTTTCCCGACTTTGATATCAGGGCCTTCCACCTTAATCTTCCCCTCTGGTAACTTCATTCTTGGTAGTGAGAGATCAACCTTGGGCATTTGAAACCTCCCTCCTCTATCGGCCTCACCTTCCAGATCAACACCCCCTTTTACTTTTCCTTTTGGAAGAGAGATGTCAATATCTGGCATGTGAAACTTGCCACCCTTGATCTCTGGACCCTCAACACTGAAATCCACCTCGGGCGGTTTTACTTTTGGCAAGGAAATGTCAAGCTTTGGTAAGTCAATCTTTCCCCCTTTTCCAGACTGTCCTTCAATTTCAATGTCTCCTTTAGCCTTTCCTTTTGGTAATGAAATGTCAAAGGATGGCATGTCAACTTTCCCGACTTTGATATCAGGGCCTTCCACCTTAATCTTCCCCTCTGGTAACTTCATTCTTGGTAGTGAGAGATCAACCTTGGGCATTTGAAACCTCCCTCCTTTATCGGCCTCACCTTCCAGATCAACACCCCCTTTTACTTTTCCTTTTGGCAGAGAGATGTCAATATCTGGCATGTGAAACTTGCCACCCTTGATCTCTGGACCCTCAACACTGAAATCCACCTCGGGCGGTTTTACTTTTGGCAAGGAAATGTCAAGCTTTGGTAAGTCAATCTTTCCTCCTTTTCCAGACTGTCCTTCAATTTCAATGTCTCCTTTAGCCTTTCCTTTTGGTAATGAAATGTCAAAGGATGGCATGTCAACTTTCCCGACTTTGATATCAGGGCCTTCCACCTTAATCTTCCCCTCTGGTAACTTCATTCTTGGTAGTGAGAGATCAACCTTGGGCATTTGAAACCTCCCTCCTTTATCGGCCTCACCTTCCAGATCAACACCCCCTTTTACTTTTCCTTTTGGCAGAGAGATGTCAATATCTGGCATGTGAAACTTGCCACCCTTGATCTCTGGACCCTCAACACTGAAATCCACCTCGGGCGGTTTTACTTTTGGCAAGGAAATGTCAAGCTTTGGTAAGTCAATCTTTCCCCCTTTTCCAGACTGTCCTTCAATTTCAATGTCTCCTTTAGCCTTTCCTTTTGGTAATGAAATGTCAAAGGATGGCATGTCAACTTTCCCGACTTTGATATCAGGGCCTTCCACCTTAATCTTCCCCTCTGGTAACTTCATTCTTGGTAGTGAGAGATCAACCTTGGGCATTTGAAACCTCCCTCCTTTATCGGCCTCACCTTCCAGATCAACACCCCCTTTTACTTTTCCTTTTGGCAGAGAGATGTCAATATCTGGCATGTGAAACTTGCTACCCTTGATCTCTGGACCCTCAACACTGATATCCACCTCGGGCGGTTTTACTTTTGGCAAGGAAATGTCAAGCTTTGGTAAGTCAATCTTTCCTCCTTTTCCAGACTGTCCTTCAATTTCAATGCCTCCTTTAGCCTTTCCTTTTGGTAATGAAATGTCAAAGGATGGCATGTCAACTTTCCCGACTTTGATATCAGGGCCTTCCACCTTAATCTTCCCCTCAGGTAACTTCATTCTTGGTAGTGAGAGATCAACCTTGGGCATTTGAAACCTCCCTCCTTTATCGGCCTCACCTTCCAGATCAACACCCCCTTTTACTTTTCCTTTTGGCAGAGAGATGTCAATATCTGGCATGTGAAACTTGCCACCCTTGATCTCTCGACCCTCAACACTGAAATCCACCTCGGGCAGTTTTACTTTTGGCAAGGAAATGTCAAGCTTTGGTACGTCAATCTTTCCTCCTTTTCCAGACTGTCCTTCAATTTCAATGTCTCCTTTAGCCTTTCCTTTTGGTAATGAAATGTCAAAGGATGGCATGTCAACTTTCCCGACTTTGATATCAGGGCCTTCCACCTTAATCTTCCCCTCAGGTAACTTCATTCTTGGTAGTGAGAGATCAACCTTGGGCATTTGAAACCTCCCTCCTTTATCGGCCTCACCTTCCAGATCAACACCCCCTTTCACTTTTCCTTTTGGCAGAGAGATGTCAATATCTGGCATGTGAAACTTGCCACCCTTGATCTCTGGACCCTCAACACTGATATCCACCTCGGGCGGTTTTACTTTTGGCAAGGAAATGTCAAGCTTTGGTAAGTCAATCTTTCCTCCTTTTCCAGACTGTCCTTCAATTTCAATGTCTCCTTTAACCTTTCCTTTTGGTAATGAAATGTCAAAGGATGGCATGTCAACTTTCCTGACTTTGATATCAGGGCCTTCCACCTTAATCTTCCCCTCTGGTAACTTCATTCTTGGTAGTGAGAGATCAACCTTGGGCATTTGAAACCGCCCTCCTTTATCGGCCTCACCTTCCAGATCAACACCCCCTTTCAATTTTCCTTTTGGCAGAGAGATGTCAATATCTGGCATGTGAAACTTGCCACCCTTGATCTCTGGACCCTCAACACTGAAATCCACCTCGGGCGGTTTTACTTTTGGCAAGGAAATGTCAAGCTTTGGTAAGTCAATCTTTCCTCCTTTTCCAGACTGTCCTTCAATTTCAATGTCTCCTTTAGCCTTTCCTTTTGGTAATGAAATGTCAAAGGATGGCATGTCTACTTTGCCTTTTGGTAATGAAATGTCAATGGATGGCATGTCAACTTTCCCGACTTTGATATCAGGGCCTTCCACCTTAATCTTCCCCTCAGGTAACTTCATTCTTGGTAGTGAGAGATCAACCTTGGGCATTTGAAACCTCCCTCCTTTATCGGCCTCACCTTCCAGATCAACACCCCCTTTCACTTTTCCTTTTGGCAGAGAGATGTCAATATCTGGCATGTGAAACTTGCCACCCTTGATCTCTGGACCCTCAACACTGAAATCCACCTCGGGCGGTTTTACTTTTGGCAAGGAAATGTCAAGCTTTGGTAAGTCAATCTTTCCTCCTTTTCCAGACTGTCCTTCAATTTCAATGTCTCCTTTAGCCTTTCCTTTTGGTAATGAAATGTCAAAGGATGGCATGTCTACTTTGCCTTTTGGTAATGAAATGTCAATGGATGGCATGTCAACTTTCCCGACTTTGATATCAGGGCCTTCCACCTTAATCTTCCCCTCTGGTAACTTCATTCTTGGTAATGAGAGATCAACCTTGGGCATTTGAAACCGCCCTCCGTTATGGGCCTCACCTTCCAGATCAACACCCCCTTTTACTTTTCCTTTTGGCAGAGAGATGTCAATATCTGGCATGTGAAACTTGCCACCCTTGATCTCTGGACCCTCAACACTGAAATCCACCTCGGGCGGTTTTACTTTTGGCAAGGAAATGTCAAGCTTTGATAAGTCAATCTTTCCTCCTTTTCCAGACTGTCCTTCAATTTCAATGTCTCCTTTAGCCTTTCCTTTTGGTAATGAAATGTCAAAGGATGGCATGTCTACTTTGCCTTTTGGTAATGAAATGTCAATGGATGGCATGTCAACTTTCCCGACTTTGATATCAGGGCCTTCCACCTTAATCTTCCCCTCTGGTAACTTCATTCTTGGTAGTGAGAGATCAACCTTGGGCATTTGAAACCTCCCTCCTTTATCGGCCTCACCTTCCAGATCAACACCCCCTTTCACTTTTCCTTTTGGCAGAGAGATGTCAATATCTGGCATGTGAAACTTGCCACCCTTGATCTCTGGACCCTCAACACTGATATCCACCTCGGGCGTTTTTACTTTTGGCAAGGAAATGTCAAGCTTTGGTAAGTCAATCTTTCCTCCTTTTCCAGACTGTCCTTCAATTTCAATGTTTCCTTTAACCTTTCCTTTTGGTAATGAAATGTCAAAGGATGGCATGTCAACTTTCCTGACTTTGATATCAGGGCCTTCCACCTTAATCTTCCCCTCTGGTAACTTCATTCTTGGTAGTGAGAGATCAACCTTGGGCATTTGAAACCGCCCTCCTTTATCGGCCTCACCTTCCAGATCAACACCCCCTTTCAATTTTCCTTTTGGCAGAGAGATGTCAATATCTGGCATGTGAAACTTGCCACCCTTGATCTCTGGACCCTCAACACTGAAATCCACCTCGGGCGGTTTTACTTTTGGCAAGGAAATGTCAAGCTTTGGTAAGTCAATCTTTCCTCCTTTTCCAGACTGTCCTTCAATTTCAATGTCTCCTTTAGCCTTTCCTTTTGGTAATGAAATGTCAAAGGATGGCATGTCTACTTTGCCTTTTGGTAATGAAATGTCAATGGATGGCATGTCAACTTTTCCGACTTTGATATCAGGGCCTTCCACCTTAATCTTCCCCTCAGGTAACTTCATTCTTGGTAGTGAGAGATCAACCTTGGGCATTTGAAACCTCCCTCCTTTATTGGCCTCACCTTCCAGATCAACACCCCCTTTCACTTTTCCTTTTGGCAGAGAGATATCAATATCTGGCATGTGAAACTTGCCACCCTTGATCTCTGGACCCTCAACACTGATATCCACCTCGGGCGGTTTTACTTTTGGCAAGGAAATGTCAAGCTTTGGTAAGTCAATATTTCCTCCTTTTCCAGACTGTCCTTCAATTTCAATGTCTCCTTTAGCCTTTCCTTTTGGCAATGAAATGTCAAAGGATGGCATGTCAACTTTCCCGACTTTGATATCAGGGCCTTCCACCTTAATCTTCCCCTCTGGTAACTTCATTCTTGGTAGTGAGAGATCAACCTTGGGCATTTGAAACCGCCCTCCTTTATCGGCCTCACCTTCCAGGTCAACACCCCCTTTTACTTTTCCTTTTGGCAGAGAGATGTCAATATCTGGCATGTGAAACTTGCCACCCTTGATCTCTGGACCCTCAACACTGAAATCCACCTCTGGTGGTTTTACTTTTGGCAAGGAAATGTCAAGCTTTGGTAAGTCAATCTTTCCTCCTTTTCCAGACTGTCCTTCAATTTCAATGTCTCCTTTAGCCTTTCCTTTTGGTAATGAAATGTCAAAGGATGGCATGTCTACTTTGCCTTTTGGTAATGAAATGTCAATGGATGGCATGTCAACTTTCCCGACTTTGATATCAGGGCCTTCCACCTTAATCTTCCCCTCTGGTAACTTCATTCTTGGTAGTGAGAGATCAACCTTGGGCATTTGAAACCGCCCTCCTTTATCGGCCTCACCTTCCAGATCAACACCCCCTTTCACTTTTCCTTTTGGCAGCGAGATGTCAATATCTGGCATGTGAAACTTGCCACCCTTGATCTCTGGACCCTCAACACTGAAATCCACCTCGGGCGGTTTTACTTTTGGCAAGGAAATGTCAAGCTTTGGTAAGTCAATCTTTCCTCCTTTTCCAGACTGTCCTTCAATTTCAATGTCTCCTTTAGCCTTTCCTTTTGGTAATGAAATGTCAATGGATGGCATGTCAACTTTCCCGACTTTGATATCAGGGCCTTCCACCTTAATCTTCCCCTCTGGTAACTTCATTCTTGGTAGTGAGAGATCAACCTTGGGCATTTGAAACCGCCCTCCTTTATCGGCCTCACCTTCCAGGTCAACACCCCCTTTTACTTTTCCTTTTGGCAGAGAGATGTCAATATCTGGCATGTGAAACTTGCCACCCTTGATCTCTGGACCCTCAACACTGAAATCCACCTCTGGTGGTTTTACTTTTGGCAAGGAAATGTCAAGCTTTGGTAAGTCAATCTTTCCTCCTTTTCCAGACTGTCCTTCAATTTCAATGTCTCCTTTAGCCTTTCCTTTTGGTAATGAAATGTCAAAGGATGGCATGTCTTCTTTGCCTTTTGGTAATGAAATGTCAATGGATGGCATGTCAACTTTCCCGACTTTGATATCAGGGCCTTCCACCTTAATCTTCCCCTCTGGTAACTTCATTCTTGGTAGTGAGAGATCAACCTTGGGCATTTGAAACCGCCCTCCTTTATCGGCCTCACCTTCCAGATCAACACCCCCTTTCACTTTTCCTTTTGGCAGAGAGATGTCAATATCTGGCATGTGAAACTTGCCACCCTTGATCTCTGGACCCTCAACACTGAAATCCACCTCGGGCGGTTTTACTTTTGGCAAGGAAATGTCAAGCTTTGGTAAGTCAATCTTTCCTCCTTTTCCAGACTGTCCTTCAATTTCAATGTCTCCTTTAGCCTTTCCTTTTGGTAATGAAATGTCAAAGGATGGCATGTCAACTTTCCCGACTTTGATATCAGGGCCTTCCACCTTAATCTTCCCCTCTGGTAACTTCATTCTTGGTAGTGAGAGATCAACCTTGGGCATTTGAAACCGCCCTCCTTTATCGGCCTCACCTTCCAGATCAACACCCCCTTTTACTTTTCCTTTTGGCAGAGAGATGTCAATATCTGGCATGTGAAACTTGCCACCCTTGATCTCTGGACCCTCAACACTGAAATCCACCTCGGGCGGTTTTACTTTTGGCAAGGAAATGTCAAGCTTTGGTAAGTCAATCTTTCCTCCTTTTCCAGACTGTCCTTCAATTTCAATGTCTCCTTTAGCCTTTCCTTTTGGTAATGAAATGTCAAAGGATGGCATGTCTACTTTGCCTTTTGGTAATGAAATGTCAATGGATGGCATGTCAACTTTCCCAACTTTGATATCAGGGCCTTCCACCTTAATCTTCCCCTCTGGTAACTTCATTCTTGGTAATGAGAGATCAACCTTGGGCATTTGAAACTTTCCCCCTTTTCCATCCTCATCTTCAAGATCTGTACCTTCTTTTTCTTTTCCTTTTGGCAGAGAGATATCAATATCTGGCATGTTATACTTTTTCCCTTTGATCTCAGGAACCTTAACACTCATGTCAACCTTGGGTGGTGCTCCTTTTGGCAAAGAAATGTCAAGCTTTGGTAAGTCAATCTTTCCTGCTTCCCCAGAAAGTCCTTCAAGGTCAATTTCTCCTTCAACTATCCCTTTTGGTAATGACATGTCAATGGATCGCATCCTAGCATTCCCAGTTTTCACATCAGGGCCTTCCATACTAATATTTGCCTCTGGTAACTTCCTCTTGGGAATTTGATACTTCCCCCCTTTACTGTTTTCATCTTTAAGATCAATATCCCCTTTTACTTTTCCTTTTGGCAGTGAGATGTCAATATCTGGCACATTGTCACCCTTCTGACCCTCTGGGCCAATTATGTTAATATCAACTTCGGATGATTTTATCTTTGGCATGTAAATGTCAAGCTTAGGCATTTCAATCTTTCCTCCTTTTCCAGAATGTCTTTCTAGGCCAAATTCTCTTTCACCCTTACTTTTTTGTAATGAAATCTCAGTAGATGGCAACGTAACTGTCCCACATTTGACACCAGAGCTTTCAACGTTAATAAATGGCACATTTGCTCCTTTAGCCATGGATCTATCAGCTTCCTCTCTAGGTCTATGTTTTGTGTCTAGATTTAGATTTGGTACTGATATGTCAGCTTGCATGCTTATTTTCTTTCTTTGCACACATTCATCAATATCTTTCATTTGTGAATTTGGGCTTTTTCCTTTGTCTTTATGCATCTCTATTTCTGCTTTTGTTGTTGAGATTTCTGTACCTTCTAGAGCAGATTTTATTTTAACCTTTGGAAATTTAATCTTTCTTGTCTTCTCATCATTGGGCTTCATTCTTTCTAAATGTCCAGATCTCTCTTCAGTGACTTTTCCATGTTTCTTCAATTTAAACTTTGGGAGTGCAAACTCCACATCAACTGGAGTAAAGTCCAATCTCCCTGATGATCCATCATTGTCCATTTCTGCTTCAACTCTTGTTCTCTTTTTCTCTTTTAGTCTTTTCAACCCAAATCTTCCTCCTCTTTTCTTCTTGGCTTTGAATTGTTTGACACTTCTCACACTCTGAAAGGAAACAAAATGTATTAACAGGTGCCCTGACAGAGGTATATTATATGTAGAAGTGCTATAGGCAAAATATATAAGTAACATTGAAAAAACCTGTTTTGTTAGAAACTATATTTTACCATTTTTTGCATCTTAGCCTGAGGTCCTCTTTGCTCAACATTTGGTGCATCTAGATGACCACTGACTTCAGTTTGAGCCACAGTCCTCTTCAAGAAGAATGCCACTTTATAAGGTTCTGCACACTGGAGGATCTTCAGAGCATCTTCATATTTCACATTATCAAAATACACCCTGGCACTCAGCAGCTGATCTCCTACAGAAGCACACAATTAGTCAAATACTCAGAGATCAATCAAAATGCAGCCAAACTCAAAATCAAGTTGTTTACAAGTAAACAAACAAACTGCACAAAACATAATATAGAAGTCATTTTATTAGATAATTTACAAAGAACACTGTATAAAAATGAGATGAGTAAGTGCTACTACAAATTGTGGAACTGAATATTAAGGTATTCTTACCTTTCTGGAGGCTGAGATGTTTTGCTGCAGGTGAGTCTTTCAAGACATCTTTGATAAAGATCCCCTTTGTCCCTCCACCCACCACACTGTATCCACTGGCTCCTACCTCAGCTTCTGTCTCTACCACCACCTCCACTAATTCTGACAGATGGCTCTTCTCCTGCTTCTGTAAAGGTTTTTTTTTTTAAACTCATTTAAAATAAAAACACCCTCAGTGTGAAATTACACTATAAAGATTAAGTGAAAAACAATCAGAAAAGTTTTAAGGAAAAATAGGGGAAAAAAAAGTTACAATAACCTGGCTGCAAAAAACTAACCCTAACCCTAACCCCAAGGCCTTATGTCCCCCTTTTATAATTGGGGATGTAGCTGTGCTCAGAATGAACCAATCACATTCAATTTTATGTTCAAAAGTAATTATCAAACACCTGTCATCAATGAAATTATTCTGATTAACCTCAAATAAAGATCAGCTGTGTCTGTAGGATTTTCTTCACATCTTCTTGGTTTCATCCGACTGCTTAAGCCATGGTCCTCAAAGAGCTTACCAAGTATGTACTTGATCTCATTGTTGAAATGTATCAATCATGAGTGGGGTACAAAAGAATTTCCAATACATTAGATGTACCATGGAACACCATAAAGGCCATCATCAACAAATAGAGAAAATGGAGCACCACAATGACATAACCAAGAACAGGTCATCCCTCCAAAATTTATAAAAGGACTAGACAAAAACTTGCCAGGGAGGCTGACAAGAGACCTACTGCAACATTAAAGGAGCTGCAGGAATATCTGACAAGTACAGATTACTCATGTGACAACAGTCTCTCATATTCTTCACATATCTGGGCTATAGGGTAGGGTGGCTAGATGGAAGCCCTTTCTAAGAAAAAACATCCAAGCTCAACTAAATCATCCCACCATGTGGCAAAATGTGTTATGGTCTGATGAGAACAATTCCAAAAGGTATAACAATTCCATAATTCCAAAAGGTATGTTTGGTGCAAAAAAGCACATCACCAAAAGAACACCATACCCACAGTGGTGGTACCATCATGCTTTAGGGCTGCTTTTCTTCAGCCAGAACAAGGTGGAGGGAATCATGAATAGCTACAAACACCAGTCGATTTTAAAACCTTTAGGTTTCTGCTAATAATGTGAAGTTGAAAAGGAATTTAACTTTTCAGCATGACAGTGACCCAAAGCACACACCCAAATCAACAAAGGAATGGCTTAACCATAAGATGATCAGTGTTTCTGAATGACCTAGCCAGAGCCCAGACCTGAATCCAACTAAAAATCTGTGGGGTGACCCGAAGTGGGCTGTGACAGGAGATGCCCTTACAATTTGATGGCAAAATGTTTTTGCAAGAAAAATTTGGAAAACATTGCCAAGTCAAGATGTGCCATGCTGATAGTCTCTTACCCAAAAAGACTGAGTGGTGTAATAAAATCAGAAGGTGCTTCAACAAAATATTAGTTTAGGGTTGTGCACACTTATGCAACTAGGTTATTGTAAATTTTTATTTTTCCTTTTTTCCTTAAGGTGGAGGGAATCATGAATAGCTACAAACATGTTTCTCATTGTTTTTCACTTAATTTTTATATGCTGTAATTTCACACTGAGGGTGGAACAATTTCTGACATGATTTATCTTGGTTTAATTTTTTTTTTTTACATCACAAAAACCTGCCATTTTAACAGGGGCATGTAGAATTTTTGTATCCATTGCACACACAAACACACACACACACACATTATATATATATATATATATATACACACACACACACACACACACACACACACACTACTACTTGCGTGGGCAGTTCTACTTCCTTACATTCTGGACTGCCAGTTTCCTAAACTCCTGTCAATCACATGTTTCAACATTTTATTTTTGATCTCTTGAGAAATGGGATGTACCATGTTCTAAGTTGTTTAAAACATGTAAATATCAGGAGATGAAAGCTGCAATTCTGACCCATCATCTCAATCATCTTTTGATCTCAAACCAGTTTTCAGTGTATAGCAAAAACAAAAGAATTGGCCTCACTGTCCCAATACTTTCAGAGGGGACTGTATATTTTTAAAAGTGCTTTACAAATAAAATTGATCTGATTTTAAAAATTGAATTGGAAGTGGTTTCAAAATATTCAGAAGTGCTGAAAAATCCTTCTAAAAGATTTTAATATTGATTTATTGATATTCGCCATTGACTCAAATAGCACACATATGGCCTATTGGCCTGGTGTTGTACTGTAGCATGGTGCAGTGAACACAGAGTGATTAATATAATAAATTAATAAGTTCATAACCTCTAACTGGGGAATTGTTGAACTTTTTCAGCTTTTTAAATTTCTTAACCTCCTGTATTTTAGGCCAAGCTGTTTGTGCTGCCAAGACCCAATGGAGTGACAATGAAAATGACCAATGCCCAACTGCTTGGGACTGGAGTATCTATGACAAACACCTACACAGTTTTGCCCTAATTGCAGCATAATGTGAATTGTAACATAGGAAGAACAGCTGCGTAATCAGGAACCTCCACATGCGCTGCAGGAGTGCAGCAAGGGAAGCATGTAACAAGCATAACTGCCATGCCAGCAAAGAAAAGAAACACATACATCCCTCTGGTGCTCTACAACAGAAGACAGTAGCCCGTGGAGCTTTTGTGTGCCTAGTGCCATGGAAAGGAGAAATCAGGCACCCTTACTGCATTGGAATGCATAGTAGAAGAGCTGGGAGTGGGCATGGGCCAAATGCAAGAGCTGTTAGCAGCAATGCAACATCACAGTGAAGTGGAGAGCTTAATGCATCTTAGTACAGCTACCTTGCATGTAGAGGAAGACCCTGATGTACTTGTAATGGGTGCATCTCAGTATCTAAACTTGAGGCCCACCTTGAAGGAAAGTGCTGATAGCCTGCCAACATGGTCCAGCAGTCATTAATGCATTAACAGCTAACATCAAGGCTGTCTTTATAAAACTAAAGCTTGATCCTCCACCTAATGTAATGGATTGAGTTCCTGACCCATTTTGTTGCAAGTTATATACTGTATGTAATTGAGTATGTGACAAAAATCTCTTGAATTGAACTGAAATCGAGTTTCACAAAGAAGCTCTTAATACAGGAAATGTGCCACACAGAGGTGCAAGATCCAAGCCAACTGGCCATATTGCCTGTGGAAGTTCAGTCGCTGCTAGAGAAACAGGAAACAGAGATTATAGAAAAAGGAAGTGGAATCCACCCCATTCTGGATCTAAGAGACCTAAATGTATTCTTTAAATTGCTGCAATTCCATATGCTTACAAGATATCATGCAAGCAGTGAACAGATTTGACTGGTTTGTGACCATAGATCTGAAAGATGCATATTTCCATATTCCAACTGCTGTGAAATACAGATGATGTCTCCACTTACACATAAGTCTAGTAATGTATAAGTATAACTTATTAATTACTATAAGTATAGTAACTTATAAGTATAGTAAGTATAGTAACTCAGTTCAGAGTCCTTCCCATTGGACACATCACAAGAAGCATGTGCTCGCACCCTGAGGCACTGGTCCATGTACATTTTCTCCTCAGAGTATGCTCTAAGGAGTTATCTAGGTGAAAAGGGAAGGGCTAACAAGGATGAGTTATGCAAGCAAGCTCTGTTAATCGGCATGGGGATACACATCTTCTGTCTCTGAGAGCAGCCACTGCAATCAGACAGCAGGTGCATTGTTTCACAGTAAGCCTGTGTCCAGAGATTGGCAGGTTCAGCTAATTTTGAACACTCATGGTTTGGTGGAATTCAGTATGTTTGTGAACAGGCAGATGAATCACTATTGAATGTGGTTCACAGAAAGGACAGAGACAAGGGCTCTGGGCAAGGATGTATTCGCACATGATTGGCCAAATCTAAGACTGTATGTGTTGCTGCTGCCACTGTTATGGATGGCACTGCAGCACATCTGACAGACTGTACACCTGTTTTTTTTTATAGCCCTATTGTTGCCTAACAGACCATGGCTCCACCTACAATCCTACCTGCTATCCCAGAGACAGAGTAATTCTGTCACAGCAGAACCAACACACTGAAATTATGGGTCTGACCCTTAGGAGCAAACCCAGTATACTGGTGTGTTTGCAAGGGGTCAGACACAATCTTATGAGTCTGCACACTGTCTATGTGCTGGTTGTATGCAACCAACTGGAATGTTTTTGGTGTTAAAGGCTAGATAAACTAGTAAAGTGACCCTGAGTAATTCTCATCCTCATTAGAAAACAGAATCAGTACTTTAAGTGATTTTCATCCTCAATAGAGTAATGTAATGGGACTTTAAGCAAGTCTCATCCTCAACTAAGATCAGAGCTTGAATGATTCTCACCTTCAGCAGAAGGCAGTCGCAGTACCTTGAGTGATTCTTATCCTCAGTCAAGTGGACTATTAATAGATAAAGTGATTCTCATTCTCAATAAAGTACAGTATTAATAGGTTAATAATTATCATCATTAGCATACAGTAATAATATATTGTGTGATACTCATCATCTATAGACAGTAGTAATAGTGCTTCAGTGACTATTATCCTTAATAGAAACAGTATCAACCTTTGAGTGATTCTTATTTTTATATAAGTAGATCTACTTGAGTAGATCTCACTCTCAGTATGGATCAGCATCACATTTCTATCATCCTCAAGAGGGAGCAGTGCTTCAAGTGGTAGTCATTCCTCACAGAAAAAGTTATCAGTTTTTATTGTAAGCTTTGTCCAGGGAATGTCTGTCTGTGGTCTGGAGAATTCCTCAGAAATTGTTATGAACCCTTATGAGAACTTTGATGAACGGTTTCCATTAGTTCCAGAAGTAAACTGTCCTGGTTATTCAGAATGTATGTATGTAACTGTCGTTCTGTGTGGTGCTAAGGAACACAAGGCCATCTGGGACTCTCTTGTTGATGAAAATGGCAATAGGATATGTGACGTAGTTGGGGCATTTTATAGGCTACACTCAGCTAAGAAAACCAGCACACTCCCCTAGTTCTGGAAAGAAATTGTGGTGATGGTCCTCTGCTCCAATAACCTATAACCCTATTCATGTATCAAATGTTTGTAATGTAATCAAATGTTTTTTTATATCTCATTTTGTCCTAAATATGAATAATTGAGTACACTGAACTTAGATGTTTAGTATATCTAGTTTTGTCATTATTGGTATCACAATGATACCACTTGCAACTCACTGCTCTAGTGAGCTCACTCTTGATTTATCCCTACGTGTACTACACCAGGCTGAACTACCTACTACGATATTGACTTCAGTCTCTCTTATGGGATAGTTCTAACCCTTTTGCGCTTGGTTTTCCAACAAGGGGCACTGTTGTGAGAAATTTACCATGCATGATTATTATGGTTCTAGCTTACCACAGACTCACTCTTCTCCGTTGAAGGATCCATGCTTGCAAGATCTGAGTGACTCTGTTTCAGGTGGCTTCTTTTTTTACTTAGAACTTGTTTTAGTTCTGCATGGAGTTTCTCCTTCTGAACCTGAAAAAAGTTGTGCAGTATTCTAAGTGCACTTGCGTGACAACTGGAAATCTTGGGCCTGGTCCACACTGACACAGGAAATTTTGAAAGTGTTGTTTTTATGTTTAGGCCAAACTAGCATTTTCAGTAAGTTTCCCAAAACATTCTTGTCTACAGTGAATTACAAAAAAAGGTGCTGGGCATTTGCACTGGGTGCCCATGACCTTTACATCATTTTTGCCATTTTGATTTGTTTTCACAGCTTTCAAAATGCTTTCTTGCATGCTCCAGTGTCACTCATATTCTATACAAAGCAGTCAAATTAAAATGTAATACAGAAAACAGCCTCCAAATAAATTTAGCAGTATTTAAATTGTGGATATCCCATGACAATCATACATCAGCGTTTTCAAAAAGCTACATTTTCCCTTATCCACTTTACAGTGTTAAAATGGCATTTTACAATTTATCCAATTTGGAGAGTGGTTTCGAAGAGATGCATAGTTGGTGGTTAAAACACTGTTTTAGTGTGAATGGAAAGGCAAAATGTATAAGAACAGTTTCATTTTCAAATTTATCCAAGTTAGTGTGGATTAGGCCTTTCTACTAACTAAAAAATATGCAAGAGATATTATTACTGACTTTGCTGACATAACCATTATACATTTAAGTGACTTAAAAATTTGTTACTAATTTTCACTTCTTTGCTCAGTTGTTATCTATTAAAATGCTGCAGAAATATTTAGTTATAGTAGAATTTGATTCTCTTATAACTGGCACTCACAACTCTTTCTGGGCTGTCCTGATCTTCTGTGGAGATGCAGAAGCGCTGGCTGATTTGAGGAACAGAGGGAGGCCTATCCAATGGAGGTGACTGTCTTTTGTCTCTTACCTGCTCATAGGAAGATGTAGCAAAGAATAGATGTTCTAGTAATACTTGTAGATCACAAACCAGACAGTATTTTGTTCTATTCCAGTTTCTCAACAAGACAGAATACTCAATGTAGCTCAGCTGTGTTAGGGACAAGAGTGGAGCCAAAATATTCCTAATAGCTGAATTCCTAATTCCTAATAGAATTCCTAATAACTGACTTGAGTAGTAAGTACTTGAGTATTGATCACTGTATATGGATTATGAAGAGTATATAATACCTTTATGACTTATGGCATGACAGGTATAGCAAATAATATTTATTATGTATTTATTATGATGACACTTAACAATTATTAGCAATATGGTGCAACATACCTGACATAATGGCTAATAAAATAATAGGTGTGTGAACTCACAGGTGGATTAGAATGGCTGTCCTCCAATTCTCTGTCTGAGCCTGAAAACAAAGCAAGTCATATAAAGATATACAGTATAATCAGTAGTAAATTATCGAATGGTTGTTTAGATATTGTTCACATTTCTGATACCTCTCTCCACTTTGGAAGTAGTATCAAATCTGTCATGGGTGATCTCATGTGTTATGTTTGCATATATGCTTATGAAATATGGTTTCTTATGGTTTCACATGGTTGAGTACTATGTTTCTAAATGGGCTCTACTTTGAACCTTTTTTGAAAAGGAAACCCTCTGTTCAACAGTTATACATAGAAACTTGAAGGGCTCTCCCAGAGGCGTAAACAGAAGAACCATTTAAAGTGCTAAAGGGACCCATTTTCAGGCAAATAATCAGCAATTTGGTAATTTGGTTCCTTCTCAGTTGCTTCTTTTTAGAGAGATGCATCAAGGTCCTTTGTAGTTGAACGTGTGTTTGCCATGCTAAAGCGCTCCTGTTACATAGTGTTATTTGTAATGAAACAGAGCACGATGTGTGGGTTTTATTGTAAGTAAGTGTTACTAAGATGTTTTATACAAGGTATCCACCATCCCAAGTGTTTTTTAAAACCATATTTAGTTTTCAATCTTCAATCTTCCTTCTCTTCATCCGATCAATATAAACATCCCTGATGGGCATGGTACTTTCCTGTGCTTGAAGTGTGTGGAATCAAGAGACAGAAGAAATAGGACCACAATGGCCTAAATATAATATCTCTAATAGTAATATCATCTTTTAAAAACTAAATTTTTAAGTCATTAATGACAATAAGGCAAAGATATATGTGTGATTCTACGCACAAACCTACATGTATATAATGACATATTTTTAATTTTTTATGTCCACTGACCAATAAAAGCTGTGCAGAAGGCTTGATGACTTGACTATTTAATTTATCATGACAGACATTGCTATAGTTACTGGACACTTTTCAGATTCTTTCCATGGTGCTTTTTACTCTCAGCACAGAAGGTTTGCAAAGTATGCAGTGCCACACCCTTCTCTGGTTGCTAGCGAGCATTCTAACGGTGTTCCCTGTCAATCTGCGTATTTTTCATTCCTCATCAAGAGGCAGAGCCAAGTGGCTGTCCCACTTATATAAAGCCACTATTCTGTTAACCACAATGTGGGTCAGACACTAGTAAGTATTTTAATTACAGGTACACACCAGACAACATGATACTGAAGTTAGCCAAACATTGTGTAAACATAAATACCAGTATAATACAAAGGATAATGGATAGCAACATATAAGTGAAAATATACATTAAAAACAATGCTATAACTAGCTATGAGGGCACTGAAGTCCAGAACTTGTAATTTTGGATGGTTTTGTTCTTTGACCATATGTACAGTGTTTAACAGAAACCTTTTTTTTCCTAGAATAGAATGCATTGAATTTTGTATAAGTTTGTCATCTTTATGTAATAGGCTATAATATGATGAAAATTACTGAACATCAGATCTATAATTTGTAATAACTAGATAAATCAGACAATTTATTAATGGTAAGAGCTCAATTGTATTGTTCTTTAATAGTAAATCAGTTCACTGTGACAATTTTACAAAATATGTAAGGAAAATGCAGAAAATACTTAAATTTTATGGCTGACAAAAAGTTAAGTTTGGATAAGCAGACAAAATAAATGTTATATTCATGCAAACATACCATTCACCGTATCATTTTTAATGAAATATTAATTTTAAGGATTGTGAATTTTCCTATATTTGGAGGCTGAAATCAATAGGTAGCTTAGCATGTAAACAATCAAACAATCAGAATTGACTTTGAGTAGTCGGGTGTCTAACTGCACTATTTTAATTTAGAGTGATATTTAACATTTGAAATGCATGCAAAGGAGAACAGGAGTCATAGTCACAGGGTCATTCAACACTAGTTTGTTTGCGTAAGTTTGTCCAGTGGTGTGACTGCCTGCACTCTGCTGTACATGCATGCGTGTGTGTGTGTGTGTGTGTTATATAACTAATTGACTGAAATAAGCAGCTGCACTCATGCGATGCTATACCCTCAGGAGTGGTCTGCAGGAATGTTGGCGCTCAAACTTGATCTTTATTTAGATGCACAATGCTGTGACATATCTGCCTCCAAAATCAACAGTTTAGCACCTGGGTGTGTAAACGGGCTGAGTGTGTTTGTGCCTATTGCGCACACTCAGGTAGACTGACAGACAGCTAAACCTGCACTAGCTCAGCTCATTTAGTATGTAATATCCTGTAACAAATATGTGACAAATTACATTTGTCAAATGAACAACATCGCTGTCATTATTTAATGAGTTGCAGTAAATAAGTTTTTGTTGTTTATAAGGCTATTAATCACTAAATCTTTTTGTTTATGGCAGTACTGGCCGGCGTAACATCCTGTTACACTGCTGGATTCTTTTCTGGGTATCTCAGTTATTTTGGCAAGATCCTTTCCCCTCATTGTATTCTCATAAACAGAGAATTGACAACAGCCAACACTGACCTTTAGACTAAGACTGACGTGGGATTTTTCCACTCAAAGCTCCCCAATGCACCTCCTGTGATTTTGCATCTGCAAGTGTGGGACAGCAGCTTTTGTTTATAGTCTGCTGTGTGTGGTGATTTACACTGTATTCTCTTATGTGTTTTAGGCAAAGACAAAAAGCATTATGATGCATGTTCACTATAAGCAGTATTAAAAAGGTGCTATTTCTTCACTGGTCTTGTGACTACTGAGATGGTGAGAAAATTTCTATCTCTCTATCTATCTATCCATCCATCCATGTCAACTCTCCCTGCTGGAAGTGACATCTCACCCGGTCTCCTGGGTGGAAAAAGGAAATGGTGCATTGTAAACAGAAAAGTGAAATATGTCTGGAGATACGTGTACACACTTGAAAAGGCAAACCTTTCTGTCTCTTGGAAGATTTAGTTTCAAAGTGAATAAAAATTGATCCAAAGATATATTTCTCCAACACATCTCTATTACTCTTCACTATCTGTCCAGTACATGGTATTCTTATTGACTGAGATCGTATGTCTTATGATGTACAACACACTGATGGGTCTAACTGTGTCAGTAACAGTTGTTAAGGTGTGTTCCAATAAAGTTGTGTTCATCACATTTACAAAAATATTCCAAGTATTCCAATATTCGAGTAGTATTCATTCATGACTTTGGAAGTCCTGCGGCTAAAATTACTATTGCTCGAAAGACACAGTCTCTGGTCAAATGGCCTTCTCTACATACTTGTCCTAATATCCATTAGTTCACTTTAATTTAAGAATCCCCTTAGTCAATTTTCTCTATACTTATATCACTTGCTACAGCCAGTGTCTGATAAAGTATAACAGCAGGTATCTCTCCAAATTCAGTTGAATACCTCTTTTGTTTCCTCATCATTTCAGACTGTAGCTGCAAAGGATTAGTTATGTTGAAGAATGTGTTACAAAAAAACATCAAAACTGGATCCCCATTTCTGTAAAAATTATATTAGCGACCATTTTACTGAAACAGATACCTGTTGACTCTCTAAGTAAGCACTTTTATAAATTTAAAAAATTCTGTGTCGTGCTGTTATTCAACTTTTGCTGTAATATTTTACCCCTCCCCTTCCTTTTTGTGTTTCTATCCCCTTCAAGTGGCTTCCCTGCTTGCCAGGCCATCATTGTAAATAAGTTTTTAAAGTAAAAAAAAAAAAAAAATCAGACAACTTAGAGTTTCCAAGATGCTGATTACAAAGTGCTGATGTTTTTAAATATGGCAGAACCCATAAATGTTCAGTAAGTGGTATACCACGTGCAATTACTTATATATAGTGTCTTCCCTTAATAACACGTCTGAGGAAAAAATATATATATATTCACAACAATTTTTGTACAAATGATTTACAGCTATATGCTAGCCAAATTGTTAGCCTCATTTCACTACAATAACAGCAAGGAGTCTTTCGGCATTCAAATTGCCCAGTGGCCTAGCAACAATGTTATCACAAACACTTGATTGCTGAAAAGGACAGGTATTCACCCATATTATAACCACAAACTTGCAAGTTCAATTTTAATACTTCACCAGTTGTTTAGAATAAAAAAAAAATTATCATGTTAGGAGTGTGCGTCTATTAGCATTTGAATGACATGGATGTGTATGAACCAAATGCTAAACAGTTTAACACTGAAAGAGATCCCTTATGTACTCTTAAATAATAAAGAGCCGGGAGAATGCGAGTTTAGTTCATTACAGCTTATGAAATTAAAACATGCTTGAAGTGAAATAAATAGTTGTATTTTTTCACTCTTCCAAAAGCATGCACAGAATAAATGGAGGATGACTGAGTTGCAGGTTGCTTTGTGCAGAAATGAAAGATTTACTCACTATTTTAAAAGGCAGGGGTCACTATGAGGCATTCCTACGCTGCACTGAGATCTATCTTTAGACTGTCAACAAGTGTTTCACAAACATTTCTTACTCTCACTGCTGGAGACACTCTGCAGTATTGCGCCACTAAAAGGAATACATAATGTTACCTAAGTTAGCGAGCTGGCTAAATGTTAAAGGAAAATGTATGATATTTCATGGAAGGTATGCTGTTATTACATAATTATATTTCAATATTTCAAAATGACAAAGTGCGCTAATTTAAAATCTATCTCCTGCTATGTGTAGTGAGACTTCGTTTACGGATGTACTTTTATTTTGAAAGAGCATTTATTTCTATTTCTGCCCAATCTGCCCAATTTATCATCTATTTCTTCCCAGTAATGGTCTTCCAGCCTGGGGCTTCACATCTTTGATCTGTAGGGTGGAAGGTAAATATTAATACTCTCTTGTGGTTATTTGCAGACATAACTAATAAGCAACAACACATTTCTATTGATTAAATAGTCTAGTCCCCTTTGCACAGCTATCTCCTAATTAGGTACACTGATCTGCATAAAGTTGAGCTTTGCCACATGGCGAGCCGTATTTCACCAAGTCGCAAGCGGTAACTGCATTCTGGTTGTCTGAGATAGCTGCCCCCATAAGTCATACAGTGCTCTAAAGCTCGCTGCCAAGACTGCATGACACTACCGAAGAACTGGATGCCATTTGAGGCAGATATTTATGGAAAAAAAATGTGGGTGTGATAGGTTATCCTTACTCATTACCTACGTAAGCTTCATAGCAAAACTAACAAAACAAACTTTGGACATGTTTCACCATTCTACTACATTTACCTGCAGTGTGTGTCCGCGTGTGTGTATGTTTTACAGTCTATAAAATACATCCCAATCAGCTACACACAAACAACGCTACTGTTCTAGAGTTTGTTTTTTTTTAATCAATATTCTGTTTATTCACTTTGTTCTCCAATAGGAATCAGATTTTAGTCTGCATTTCCATGCTGCACTGACATTTTGAATAAACAGCAATGTATGTAGACCGATTTGAAAACAGAGAGAACCTATTATATGTGTTCAAAAATAATAAACATCTCCATGATTTCACTACACGGTGCTATCTTAGCTATGGCATGTAGAGACTTGGGTCTTATGACTGGAGACTGCAGCTGTTGCTTCTCTGTTAAACCAATATAGAGACAGCTCCAACACACACACACACACACACACACACACACACATGCACGCCTGCATACTTCATAGCTCAGGTCAAGTGTGTATGGCAGTACCAGTCTACAAAGAAATCTCCCATGCTCATGAGGACCACTGGTTGCCAATTATAGCAACAATGCACTGCATATAGAAAGTAACACACATATACAAAGTTGTTCACTTATAATTAATAACAAACTTAACACAGATAAGCGGTTATTTAGCATCAGTTCGCAAACACAGGTCATACAGTGCAGCTAAAATAACTTCGGCCATTGTGCATTTGGTCCCAGAGTTCTGTTTCTGTGCCTATAGGACGTGATACAGGACCTAGACAGATCATTGGTATATGTTTTTATAGGATATAGGTATAGGATTTTAGCAAAAAAAAAAAAAAGTTTTCTGAGTTAAGCAACAAAGCAGCAGCCTATTTAAAGTTAGATGGCATTGCTGAATTGCATCATGCTACGACAGTATTTTTAAACGAAACTCTAACAACTCCTAACAATGTCTGCTATTTCTGCTTCATGCGATTCAAACGTTTATTTATACAGTCCCTTTTAAATGCCTTAGAAAAATCGAGAACTGTCAACACTAAATCACGTACACTTTAACCGCTCATTACTACAAATAGAATGTCTAACTAGCAGATAAAAAGCAGTTACATGGTAATAAATCTGAAAATAATAATAATTCCAAATTCCAAAGGTGAAACTACAAGTCTGAACATAAAATTAAACTACAACATGAAACTTTTTTCTCTTTTTACTTTTGCTATAGGGTTCATACTTCCATAATACAGTTGTTACACATTTGCTTTTTTTATATAATGCAATCTCAAAGACAGGTTATATATTTATTTTTTAAAAATACAACCATCACACTAGCACAAGTTTTGAGTTACATACACATTTCTATATTGCAATATAAAATTGTTTTCTGCATGTTTTCATTAATTATTGAGTGTACTCTGTAAACATTCACAAATAGGTATCAATATATCTGCCGTTGCATCTATTCAGGACCTTAAAGAGTGCACTTTGGTGGATAGTTTAAGGAGAGAAAGAGCCTTGTACCTACCGTAATCAATGTGTCCTTCAGAAACTGTGCCTGACTAAAAATCTCAAATGATTATTAATACCAACACACAGACACACATACATGCTCACTCTCTGCCCTCTGACAGCCAGCCTTCTGCCCTGACTGAGCTTGGCTAATTTAGAAAATGGAACTACATTTGCAGAAAGGCAATTGGGTGAAGCCCATAGGATGGCCCATGTAGGGAGGGAGTAAGGGCAAGAGAACGAAGCCCAAGGGATGGCCCATGTAGGGAGGGAGTAAGGGCAAGAGAACGAAGCCCAAGGGATGGCCCATGTAGGGAGGGAGGGAAGAAGGTAGGGAGGGCAACTGGATGAAGCCCAAAGGATGGCCAATGTAGAGTGGGAGGAAGAGAGCAAGGAACAGAATGATAGTTAGGTGGGCTGATTTGTGCTAGTAGCTTCTCTAGCATGAAGCAAATGCTCATCTTTGCTCGCAATGCTAATGTGCTATAAAGTCAGCAATGCATTCTTTAAATTGGCTGAATATTTTCTTCTGTATGCATTTAAACCACACACATTGGGTTACATCCAATACTAGGGCATGATTATTTAGGCCTCGTGTATTAAGCTCATCCTAAAACCAGGACCAAATGAATAACAGGCAAACATTATTTTAGTTGCTTTGCATGATATGTGTTGGTGATCCAGTACTAAGTTTAAGTACTAGTTTAAGTACTAAACTAGTTTTGAATGGCAACATTTAGTCTGTGTGAGTTGCTCAAAGTCTGTCATTTTAATGAGTTATAACAGTTGAATTTAGTTACGCATGGAGCTCAGCGTCAGCAGAATGAATTTCCAATAACATTCAAGTTTAGGGAGTAGAGAGGGACAGAGTCACATGATGGCAAGTCACATGACTGGGGGAATTGGTTGGAGCACATACCTAAAAAGCTCTCTCAGACTGTAATACGATTTATTTTTCTGAGATTACTGCTAAGTTTCACACACACACACACACACACACACACACACACACACGATAGGCAACTTAGATAGCATTAGATATAACATTAAAAATAGCAATTTTATCATAAACTAGTGATCGTATCTGATGTGAATCTGTTCCATGGGCACTTTCAGGAAGTCTGTGCTACACCCAAGCAGATAAACACACTCGCACATATAATTCCTTCTCAGATAGATAAACCAAGTGTGGCAGCAGAACAATGCAGACCCATTCCCTGTTCACCTCAACCACCACATTTAACATTATTTACAGAAAGGAAAGACGGCTCAGGAAACAGGTCAGAGAGAGCCGAAATAGACACTTAACCTTCCTGTAGTGTTTAATCCTGAGCATTGTTAGGTCCCATTCCCAATGTAAATTTTACACTAATACATTGTATTATAAAATCCCTAATATATCTGATCACATATGTGGAATGCCAGAGTTCTAGTTTCTACCTTTTCTACAACTCTGGAGGACAGAATTAAAACTCTTTGCTCTCATGACGCATTCAAATGACACTTGTGGATTCATACTTCTGACATGGTGGAGGAAACACACAATACTCTTACAATTCAAGTGGTTAGAAGCATGAGAACTTTGTTGCTAGGCAACTGGGAAAAATATGTGATGAGCATAAGCTAGATACTAACTGAGGCTAACAATTAAGCTAACTTTTATAAGTATCTTATGTAGACAATATAAAAGGCAAAGTGACATTGGAATGCAGACATAATTAGGGATATCTCAACAGTTTTTTTTTTGTTAGATGTGTTGGCAAATTACTAAGACTATGTAAGTCTAATAAAACTTCGGTAAGTTCCAGCATACTAATAAACAAACAAACAAACAAATAAACAAACAAATAAATAAAAAGGCAATTCTGCGCTGCGACTAGTGAACTCATGCTGTCAAAAAATTAAGACTTCTGAAACTTGGGCCAATTTGAATCTTCTCATACAGATACAGTAAGCAGAGCTTACAATCACAAAATACAAAATCACAAACATTGTCTCAGACTGACTCAGCACCACCTGAACAAAATGTAAGAAACATAACAATGTCTATTTTTAATAATATTATGCCATGATAACAAAATTTGAAATATTTATAGTTACCGTTATGCCATACAGTAACATTATAATAACTTATAGCCCTGGTTACAGAGCTGAAAGTGAAAAAAAATTGCAGTTTTTACATTGTTATGAAAACCTACTAAGGAGTGAAGTCTGCTTAAAGCTATATTATAACTTCAGATGAACATATGTACTCACCTGTGTTGGAAGATGGTGCCCAGTTGACACGAAAAATCCCTCTCAGACACTCACACATGATTGATAGAGATACAAAACACACTTTGAAGCACTGCACACACAAACTAAACAGACACAGGGGTGCACTTAGCCCTGTTCTTATCAGCTAGCTGGATTAGGCTGCTGGAGTAGATGAGAGGGAAGATCTTTTCTAAACCCCACTGTCTTCAAACAGTATAGTCCACTCTGAGTAACCAGTATCCATCAGGGTGCATCAACTGGATGCGATCCTATTGTGGTGCGTTGTGGAAATTCACGAGTGTTGGATATTATAACACTATGCAACGTTAAAAAAAGGCTGCAGTCATGAAATAATGTACTATATAATGAACAGGGCGTGGTTACCAAAATCCAGAGCAAAAGAGAAAGAGAGAGAGGTGACTCATGGACGGATGGATGGATGGATGGAGAGAACCAGGACTGGAGTGATAGAAGATGAGGGTGAACAACACAGAATGGAGTGTTAGCGGTTTGAGTCAGCAGATTGTGGTGTGCTAAAGCCACCAGTCTTTTGTTCCCTATTTTAACTTGGATTAGTGAAATAAACAGCTCTTGGACCTCAATGTCAGACAGAGATCAACATTAGTGATAAAAACAGAGCAAAGATAAACATTCACTCACTCACACAGGCAAAAACAAACCCACATTTTTACCTCAGTGTATTCCTTTTAGTTCAAAATGACCGAACATGGCTAGAAAATATTGTAAATGAAATCTGACTTTACAAAAAGATTTAAATAAATAAATAAACAAACAAATAAATAAATACAAATCCTTAGCAAAACAAAGGCAGCAAAAAATCATAATATTATTTCAATTCTAGTAAAAATTTCAAATGGAGCCAAAACATAATGGTTGGGGAAAAAATAAAATAAATAAATAAATAAATAAATATAAAAACCACCAGAATGCAATGAAAATATTGCATGTTTTCAGCATAGCTTACTAATATTTTACACATAAAATAAACTAATATTTCAGCTTTGCTTAAAAGTGTTTGTGTGCTATCCAAAGCGATTCAGACCAGCTTCATTCCTGACCTATAAGGAAGACTTCTTTCATTCATTTCAGCACATCAAATCATGATGTAACCGCCTCCCAATAAACATATTTTCCATACGTATCTAAATTGAAAGCTGTAAGCAGATATTTTGTGATATACTGAAATACTGCACTGGATATCAGAAATGTATGTATTATATATGTATCATAATGTATCATTAAATCAGAACTGTATTTATCACAGCTCTAACAGCAATAAGGTTCACTTATAAATTTCTATAACACATTAAGTGTATTACACAAACTAAAGAGTGACACTGAAATTGCAAAGACTAAAGAATAATGTAATTACTACAGATGCAATTATATACAGATGTGTGAAAAACTGAACACCTACGGGAAATTTTATACCAGCATGTTAGACAGCGCTCTCTACCTCAATCAACAAAACACCAATTGAGGGAATATCTTTTGGAAGAATTGTGTACAAGATCGAGAATATTATATAAATCAATGGCAAGGCACAGTCTGTGTCATCTGTCTGTATGTATACATCTCTATAAAAATCAAAAGTTATGTACATATAGATAGATATAAATAGACAGATATATACAGTGGATATAAAAAAGTCTACACACCCCTGTTAAAATTGCAGGTTTTTGTGATGTAAAAAAATGAAACCAAGATAAATCATGTCAGATTTCTTTTTCCCCACCTTAAAATTCAAGTAAAAGAACAAACAGAAATGTTTTAGGGAAAAAAATTACGTGGTTTAAAAATTATTAATGCATAAATGCGCACGCCCTTTTATAATGGGGCAAGTGACTGTGCTCAGATTTAACCATTTTTTTAACCAACAAATTTTAACCAACATTTTTAACCAACATTTTTAACCAACAATTAACAATCACATTTCAACTCGTGTTCAAAAGTAATTATCATACACCTGTCATCAATTACATGATTCTGATTAACGCTAAATAAAGATCAGCTGTTTCTGTAGCTTTTTCTTGACATCTTGGTTTCATCTGAAGCAATAAGAGCGTATAAAGCATGTACTTGATTTCATTGTTGAAAGGTTTCAAATCAGGAGAGGGGTACAAAAGAATTTCCAAAACATTAGATGTAACACCATGAAGACCATCAACAAGTGGAGAAGATGAGGAACCACAGTGACATCACCAAGAACAGGACGTCGCTTCAAAATTGATGTAACGAAAAAAGGAATACCTATCAGGGAGGCTGCCAAGAGACCTACAGCAACAGGAATATATGGCTAGTGCTGGTCTGTATGTGACAACAGTCTCTTGTATTCATCACGAGTCTGGGCTATGGGGTGGGGTGGCTAGACAGAAGCCCTTTCTGATGAAAAAGCCCACCGAAAACCATCCTACATTTTGCCAAACCATGTGGGAAAAATGTATTATGGTCTGAAGAGACATAGGTAGAACTTTTTTGGGCATAATTCTAAAAGATATGTTCAAGACAGCTTATCACCCAAAGAACACCGTACCCATGGTGAAGCATTGCGGTTGCAACATCATACTATGGAGCTGCTTCTCTTCAGCTGGGACTGGGGCATTAGTCAAGAAAAAGCAAATCATGAATAGCTCCAAATACCAATAAATATTGTCACAAAACCTGCAAGCCTCTGTTAGACAGCTGAAAGAAAATTTGACCTTCCAGCATGATAATGACCCAAAGCACAAATCCAAGTCAACAAAAGAATGGCGTGAGAAGAAGATGATTGATGTTTTGGAATGGCCCAGTCATACCCCAGATCTAAATCCTATCAAAAGCCTGTGGAATGACTAGAAGAGGGCTGTGCACAGGAGATCCCCTGACAATTTGATAGATCTGGAGCATTTTTGCAAGAAGGGGTGGAATAAAATTGCCAAAGCAAGATGTGCTAAGTTAGTAGACTCTTACACAAAAATCCTGAGGTGTCTTACACACTCAGGGGTGTGCACACTTATGCAACCAGGTTGTTGTAAGTTTTTTCTTTTTCCTTTTTTCTTTGGCTGCTATAAGGTGGAAAAAGATCTGATATGATTTATCTTAGTTTCATTATTTACATCACAAAAACCTGCAATTTTGGCTGGAGTGTGCAATATTATGGCAAATGAGAGCTCATCATCTTAATATTCTTAAACATTCATATACCCAACTTTAATATAAATACAATCCAGGAAGAAAAAAAAACATAAGTGGTGGAAAAATTATTTTATTACTTGAGGTACATTTGTAAAGAATTTAGGATTACAACTTTCTCAGTTTGTAATAAATTAACCTATCATCAACTATTTTTATAACTACTTTTTATTTGTTTCAGTAGACAATTTAACAAATTACAAACAAGTCTGGCACATTTAAATAATAGCATAAGAAGCATCAATGTTTCAGCACTGCTACGAAGCTCAGAGTGACAAAATCAAATGCAATGACTAACGTGTACATCACACGTGTTTTCACAAACCAATCAAATCCCAATGGATAAAACCAATGCTCCAGAGGGTCTCCCCTTAGCCAGAAAAGCACTCTCTGCAGACATCCAACAGCAGCTGGTCTGAACTAAATACAAAAAAAGAGAGAGAGAGATTGAGATAGAGAGACAGAGAAAGAAACATTACTCATATTATGACTCTTTGCATTAACATTACATTTTACAATACTTGAAAAACAATACACAAATTCTATTTTGGTTCTGAGCAGAAGTTTTATTTAAGTGAAATTATACTCAGAATTATCTCCAGAGTGAAATCAAGGGTGGGTTACAACACACCATCAAAATATGCTGAGATATAATCTTATTGAATGTAATTTGCACTGAGCTAAACAAAACTACACATCCAGTCTCAACTCCTGTGGGTCGTCTGCGGGCTTACACACACAGCTCAAAGCTCAAAGAGACATTTCTGGAGTCTCAAGCTGTACTCAAGAGTAATTCCACTCACTTTACGATCAAGGGCAGAAATTCTGGTGAAGTACATCTAGACAGTGAAAAGTCACCGATTACTTATACTTTGTTCAGCTTATAGCAGAGCATTAACTAAATAACTAAAGTGATCACAGATGTAGGTATCCTGAGATTTCAAATTCCAACACCACCAAACCTCTTTCAACTTAATTAGCCAACCCCAAGTGTAGTGGCGGAATTTAGCAAACACACAATTGTACTGGATGGCAATTCGACAAACATGTCATCATAGTATCTTTGCTGACAAATAAGCAGCAAGCAACAGCCCCCCCAGCTAAACCTTTATGATGTGGTGTGTTATTTCTTTTGTTTTATGCAATATTTAAATTCAATAAAGCTCTTTAAAAACTTAAACATGGTCATGATGCATACACATGCACACACACATACACACAGTGTGTGTGTGTGTGTGTGTGAGTAGAGGAGTTGTAGGAGCATGTAGGTGAGACTGGCCTGCTGCTGTTTGCTGTTTGCCACTGACACACAACAGGCCAGTAATTAATTCTCTCTCTCTCTCTCTCTCTCTCTCTCTCACACACACACGCGCGCGCGCGCGCACACTCTCTCTCTCTCTCTCTCTCTCTCTCTCTCTCTCTCTCTCACATGCGCTCTATGTCAGCTATCACACCTTATAGTCAGAGAATGGACCTGAGAAACTATGGCAGAAGCCACAGGAGAAGCTAAGTGTCGTCTGCAGTAACATTATTTTGCCAGTTATCACCAAATAACCCAGCAATGTTATACAGTAGCTACCTGGCTGATTTGGTTATAAACTAGTGTGTCAGTATAGTTGCTTGCCAACAGTGAGCCTTTCACTAAGGAGTTAGCTATCACACCTTATACTATGTCAGCTCTATGTCAGCTATCACACATTATACTATGTCATCTCTATGTCAGCTATCACACCTTATACTATGTCATCTCTATGTCAGCTATCACACATTATACTATGTCAGCTCTATGTCAGCTATCACACCTAATGTTATGTCAGCTCTATGTCAGCTATCACACCTTATACTATGTCATCTCTATGTCAGCTATCACACCTTATACTATGTCAGCTCTATGTCAGCTATCACACCGACAAGGTAAAACATATGTTATCCATATGCTTATACACGCGTACATTATCCAGGCGCAAAATAAAAAATATCAATTTCTCAGCTCCATCACTGCCACGCCACCACACCACCACTGAGCTCACCTCTGACACATAGCTGTGATGGCTGATGTCTAATGTCCCCGTGACATTGCCTGTATACTCCATCAACACAATCAAAACTGAAAGATTTTTTTCTTCAAGTGCTGGCAAACGTAGACACGTCAGTTAGCTAAGTAATCTGGTTCTATGTCAGCTATCACACCTAATGCTATGTCAGCTATCACACCTTATACTGTCATCTCTATGTCAGCTATCACACATTATACTATGTCAGCTCTCACACATTATACTATGTCAGATCTATGTCAGCTATCACACATTATACTATGTCAGATCTATGTCAGCTATCACACATTATACTATGTCAGCTCTATGTCAGCTATCACACCTTATACAATGTCAGCTCTATGTCAGCTATCACACCTAATGCTATGTCAACTATCACACATAATGTTATGTCAGCTCTGTCAGCTATCACACCTTATACTGCCATCTCTATGTCAGCTGTCACACATTATACTATGTCAGCTATCACACCTAATGTTATGTCAGCTCTATATCAGCTATCACACCTTACACTATGTCAGCTCTGTCAGCTATCACACCTTATACTGTCATCTCTATGTCAGCTATCGCACATTATACTATGTCAGCTCTATGTCAGCTATCACACCTAATGCTATGTCAACTATCACACCTAATGTTATGTCAGCTCTATTTCAGCTATCACACCTTATACTGTCATCTCTGTCAGCTATCACACCTTATACAAGCATGCATGCACACATGCTCTCTCTCTGAGAGAATTACTGAATTTTTCAATCCAAATAAGCAACACATTACTAGTTTTGCATTTATTTACCTACCTTTTAAAACAAATGTAAAATGTTACTTTATTAATCAGAAGGTAGAGTATGAGGTATTTAGGAATTTAGGAGTAGAAAGAATCGATTCTTATTGGTGACCTGAGCCGATTCCTTTGGCTCACTGAAAAGAGCCGGAAATCCCATCACTTCAAGGCTGCTCTACAAAACACATCCTCCAACTGAACGCGAAACACCTCCCCGTTTCAGGTAGTGGAACTGCCCAGACCCAGTCACATCCAGGCAGCTGGCACGTACCACATTCACCGGCGGGGTCGCCAGTTCAAGGGGTTATCCGAGAAAAACCGAGAGATTAATATCTATATGTTAAAAAACAATTAATAAATCTATGTTTCACACTTGAGAGCTACTGGTAAAATAATAATAACTTTTTAGTCGACCCCATGAAAAACCTAAACCTGTAAGAAAATAACCAGCAGTAACTAGGTCGCTGAATAAGCTTACAAAATAAGTCTTTCAATAAAAACACATTAATTACGTTATTAGAATTTATAAAAGAGATTTACACTTTATACATCGCCATCAGTCTGCACAAACTTTTCATTGTTGTTCCAAAAGTTGTGTGCCAAAGCTTAAAATGGATACTGAACAAACTTTGAATCACGCTTTAGCATATTTCCAGGTTGCTCGGTGTGGAGAAATGAACTTACCGCCATGTTGCTGCAATGTCTGGAAAGAGAGCATGGTTGCCAGATTGATGCGATTCAACTACACATCTAAACTGAGGCGGGGGTTTCAGTTGTGATATTTGACTGCAGTATTTTCACAATCAGTTTGTATCAGATGCTTTAATAGTAACAGTCAAGTGGTTTATATGGCTAAATATATAAACACAAGTAAAGCAAAATGACATTAATAAAGTCTTTTTGTATTGTTAAGTTAGTGCAGCAGGTTGGTGCCTAAGAGTTACAGGGGCTGTGGTTCAAACTGAAGCCTGAGTGTTTCTGTGTCTGAGTGTAGTGTGTTCTCTATACGTGCCTGCCATGTACTTCATTTGAAAACCTTGCCAGTAAGTGGACTGGCTACTCTTAATTGACCCTAGGTCCTATCCAATGTCTATACCTACCTTGGGCCCAGGATGGTAAAATGGTGGCTCAGTGGTTAAGGCTTTGGCTTACTGATCAAATGATTGAGTTCAAATCACAGCAGTGCTAAGAAGCCATGTTTGGGTCCTTGAACAAGACCCTCAACTGCTCAGTGGTATCCTGTGTCATGCTGGATAAAAGCATCAGCCAAATGAGCAAATGTAAATACTTCCAGGACAGGTTCTTGCAAAAGTCAGTGCTAATGCACTGTTAGCTTGAAGATAAAAAAAAAAAAAAAAAAAAAAAAAAGGTACAAGTATCCACATGCTATCACAGAATGGTTTGGTATTGTGATATCACCTTTTACAAGTTCTGGAATTATTTACCAGGCTGTTTATTATTGAAATAAAGTGAGGAGGAGCAGAGCATGCAGAGAAATGTCTGTTATCTACTCACAAACTGAAGTGTATCATATTCTTGATGTGCTGGGGAATGGCACGTTTGGAAAAGTAGTAAAATGCCGGAGACAGAGCGACGGAGAGCTGGTGGCTGTCAAAATTATGAGTTACAATGCCATTGGGAGCCAGTTGATCAAAAATGAGCTGAAGCTGATCGCCACCATGTTACGGTCCAACCTCAAGACGAGTCATATAGTTCACTTTTTTGAGGCTTTCTGTGACCCATCTCAGCACTACTTGGTGTTTGAGATGCTGGAAAAAAACCTATACGAGCTGCAAAAGGAGAACGGTTTCAGGCCTTTACCTGTGCGCAACATCAGGACTGTTACTTGCCAGATGCTGACAGCATTAGCTAAACTCAGAGAACTGGCCATCATTCACGCCGACCTCAAACCTGAAAACATCATGATTGTTAATCAGCAACGCTTTCCATTCAGGGTCAAACTGATTGATTTTGGCTCATCCAGCATTTTCAGTGAAGTGCGCTTTGTCAAAGAGCCCTACATCCAGTCCAGGTTTGGAAAAAACTGAGCAAAATGTCTGTCTATCTCTGTCTGTCAGAAAACCTAAAATGTGTGTAATTGTTTATTTAGTGTTTTTTGGCATTCGTCTCTAGAGTCAGCTCTTTATAAAAGTAAGTGGTAAGGCTGTTTATTTTGTAAATCTGCTTATGTGGAGCGTCCGCCATACGAGTCCCTGTGCAAGTTGTTACTATAGAAATGATAACGTATTAGAACAAGTGCATAAATATAAACCTGTGTTTTGCAATTAGAGCTACTGTTGTAGAAAATTAATCAACACTTTCTGACCAATCAATCCAGAGATTTCAACAGTGCTGTGATGTAAATTAAAATAGTTAACCATAGAAAAATACCCAAGATATATTACTGGAAACTAGGCTTTAGTTAGCTAACATGCATGGACAATTTAAAGGTGCAGTGACTGTGGGAACAAGACAAAACCATATGGAAAGTCAACGTTTTTCTCAGATGTGGTGGTAAATTACTAAGAAAGGACTTAATATGACTAAAAAGAGACTATATTTACAATTTGCATTGACCTCAAATCAATTTTCAGTGTGTTCCACAACACAGAGAAACATCAACATTGCATCAACTCATCATCCTGAAGCTTCTAGAAAATTTGGACATTGGAAGATGTGACTAACACAAGAGCAGGCTATTTATATCATACACATCGTGATCATACACATAGTGAACATAACCCTGTATGACAATAGCATTATAGACACGCACGCTTGTCATCAGAAAGAAGCCCGCTAAACAAGGAAAGGAATTTTTGGTGCTCTATTTCTATCAACATTTATATTGATCACTAAGATAAATAGAAGATAGGAAGAGGATTTAAAAAGTCTAAAGTGATGGCCTTGATCATTACAATGCATATACATAGGACATTTATCTTTTCTTCCTTCAGATTTTACAGAGCTCCAGAGATTCTCCTTGGACTTCCCTTCTGTGAAAAGGTGGACATGTGGTCCCTAGGCTGTGTGATGGCTGAGCTTTATTTAGGATGGCCTCTTTATCCAGGCGAATCTGAGTTTGAACAAGTGCGCTACATCTGTGAGACTCAGGGCCTTCCACATTCTCATCTGCTGAACATAGCTACAAAAACCAATCTGTTCTTCCAACTTACCATAGACCAACATGGTGCACCTGCATGGGAACTGAGACCTTCAATGCAGGGTCCTAATGGAGAAATCGCTGAGCATCGTAAATATATCTTCAGTTCTCTGGACCAGCTATGCAACTTGAATATCACAAAGGATAACAAGACATTCTGCAGTGAGGATGAGGCTGCTGAGATCACAGACTGCCACTATATGGTCGAGCTGATCAAACGAATGCTGGCCTTCATCTCCCATCAGCGAATAAACCCAGATGCAGCCCTGAGACACTCATTCATCACGCTCACGCATCTGGACTCCCCAGACACTCAAAGTTATTATGATCTGTCACTCTGGGAGCTGCAGAAAGCACTGATCCAGACATCATCTCCAGGTCACAGAGTAAAAAACTGCAACCCAAAAGCAGAGGTAATAATACACTATACAACACACAAATTTTTTTACTGATTACTTTCTGTTGTGTTATGCTTATTCGTTCACACTTTGATGTTATAATCTTACATGGCACTGTTTTGTTTGCTCTCTACTTATTCCGTGCAGTTTGAATATTTCAATCCTAATGTGCTAGTAATTATACAGTGTAACACGGCAATACTTTACAATACTCTTACACTCGACAGAGCACACATTTGTGTTAATGGTCCGTGTACCTAACCATAATCTAACACAATCAGTAGAAGTAATTTGGCCTGTTGGTAAATAATAGTATATTTCTAATTATTTAAAAATACTGTATGATCATATTGAGTTGAAATATGTCTAGAGTTTTGAATGTCTATTACACCCATCTAGTTTTGTTTGTGTATGTGCATACTTGCACTATTCAACTTTACAACCAATTGCATCAAATCTCCTCCTGTTGTGTTACACTCATCTTTTGTGACATTTCATCATGACACTACATCATGTCATTGTTTCAGACAGTACAGGTTTTCTTGTCTGCTTTAGGACAGGGTATGGAAGCCCATTTTCAACTAGCTAGAAAAGAAAAAAAAATGCATTTGCATATGAAAAACATTTTTTGACCAAAATTCTGACTTATTATCTCAAAATTGTGACTTTCGAAATTATGACTTATCTCAAAATTGTGAAATAATATCTTAAAATATTTTACATATGATAAAAATAGTATTAAAATAGTATCATTTTTTCTTATCTAGCATTTTAAACAGCAGTTTAACAGGATAACCTAATTAGCTAGCTTTGAAGATTGGAAAAAAGATCGGATTGGACTGGTCTTTTTCCAATCTTCAACTGTCCAGTTTGGGTGAGCCTGTGCCCACTGTAGCCTAGGAGTCCTGCTCTTTGCTGACAGAGTAGATCTTAATGTGGTCTTCTGCTGTTGTAGCCCATCTGCCTCAAAGTCTCACTTGCTATGCATTCTGGGATGCTTTTCTGCTCACTACAATTGCAAAGAGCATTTATTTGAGTTACCGTAGCCTTCCTGTCAGCTCAACCAAATTTGAGAACCAGGGACCTACAGGATATTGCCAATAAACTCAATGCTACATACAGTCAGGTCCATAAATATTTGGACATTGACAAGTTATTGTTATTTTAGCAGTCTACCACAGTATATTGGAGTTGAAATCAAATAATTATTATGATCACAAAGTGCAGATGTTCAGTTTTAATTTGAGGGTACTTACATCCACACTGGGTGAACAGTGTAGGAATTACAGCACATTTTATATGTGCTCCACCCCCTTTTTAAGTGACCAGAAGGAATTGGACAATTGCCTACTCAGCTGTTTCATATCATTCCATCATTATTTTACTTATAAGTAAGCAGATAAAAGGTCTAGAGTTGGAATTTCTTGCTGTCAGTTCTCAATATGTCTAAAGAGCTGTAACTGCCAGTGAAGCAAGCTATCATTAGCCTGAAAAATCAAAACAAACCCATAAGAGAGATAGCAAAAACATTGTTGTGGCCAAATCAACTATTTGTTACATTCTTAAAAAGAAAGAAAGCACAGGTGAGCTCAGAAACACCAATACGTCTGGAAGAACATGGAAAACAATTCTGGTGCATGACAAAAGAATTCTTCCCCTGGTTAAGAAAAACTCCTTTATAGCAATTGGCCAGATGAAGAATAAGATCAAGGCGTATCTGTGTTAGGTCACATAAAAAGTGCTGTAATTATTACACCGTTCACATGATTTGTAATGATATACTGAAAGTATATTAATTTCAACTCCAATCTACTGTGGTAGACAGCTAAAATAACAAAAAATTGTCATTGTCCAAATATTTATGGACCTGATTGTATACAGGTGACACAGTAGCACAGTGTCACAACAGGTAGCCTTGCTGAATCACAGCTCCAGGGTCCCCAGTTTGAGCGTGACTGTCTGTGCAGTGTCTCCCTATAGTGAATAACAACTGTTTTTGGGCTCATCTCAGAGACTATATACAGTGTATATATATATATATATATACCATATATATATATATGTATATATATATATATATATATACCACTAACTGTGTTCTATGTTCAGCAGGAAACAGGCAATTTGGGGAGACTAAAAGAGGAGTAACAAGCATGGATGTGCAAGCCATTAACATCTCTACTGAAAAGTGAACTGAATCAAAGCACTGACAACTGGACGTGACACAGACATTTGATGTTAAATGCCATCATTGTGATAGTACACTAAAGCAGAAATCATTCACACTCAAGTAGAAATCTTCAATATGTAGGTGAAATAAAGTAACCTGTTTTACAGCCAAAGCAAGAACGCAGTCTTAATGGACAGTACACATAAGTAGAATTGAAATTTAGAGTGTATTCACATTATGGGGAGAGTTTAGACAGATGGGAAAACTATATTTAAGCAATATAAAAGATTAATAATAATAATAATAACAATAATAATAATAATAATAATTTCTAATTAGTCATGGGTATATTGTGGAACAAGACAACAATCTAAAAAAATAAGGCAAAGTGAACAGAACAGTAGTTTGCACACAAAAAAACCTCAAAAAGTCAAAGTTTCATCATAATATTGATCTAAGCAAGATGTCATGAATAATTGGCAGAAATTGGCTAAAACATCTGGCAGACTTAAAACAGATATACTAGGAAGAATAGAGGGTGAGTATTTCAGCTGAGATCACCCAAAACCTATTTAAAGGGCAGAAAAAAAGTGATTGAAGGCATTTATAAAGGCATAATATTACTACCATTACTAGCCAGAGAATATTTACTTTAATTTATATAGAAGAATGCTTATTAAAATGGGACATGCCCACAAAATGTCTCATTAAATGTCATGGTCTTCTGCATTTTGTCTGCATTCAGCTGTTGGTTCACATCGAACATTGACACAGCTATCAGTGAATACTCTATACAGCTTTTCTAATCAAATATGTAGAAGAAAACCAGTCTGGAATAATCATGATTAGCAAATATGGCTTACATCATCTTACCTTGTATTGAGCTGACGGACTGAATCAGCAGGAAACACTACACTAACACAGCCATTTACTTAATGAATAAATGAAAACAAATGAAACATTAAAATGTGCATTAGAGAATTTGGAAACACTACCTTAACACACCAATTCTATCTTCATGAAGGGTATGTTAAAGAGCTGATGAGTTCAATCTGGAGTGTTAGAGCAGGAAATGTCTAACATTTGGAAATTAAGTGATTTGAAAACACTGATCTGACACACCTAACACATCGATTTTACTTTCATGAAAGGTGTGTTTATGAGCTGAATCAGATGTGCTAGTGTTTGTTAGAGTAGGACAGTCATGTCTACAAAATAGGGAGTAAGAAACTGCTTTAGTATGTTGCATTCATTCATTAATGAAAATCTAGAACTGATTTACATTAAAGCACATCTGTACTACACCCATTTCTCAGAATCGGTTACAGAAGAGTTTTGCTGGGAAAAAAATTGAGTAAAAAGTATTTATTCACTGAAAAGAAAAACAAAAACATAATGGGTACAAATGGTAATGAATTTCAAGTAACACATTTAAGGCAGCTGAATGACAGCAGCATAATTATTCTAAGATTTCTGGGCATCAGTGACCAGCCATAGATTTACCTGAGAAAATAAAATTTGTACCAGTTTAATTAAAATTTTCTACTAAAATATTAATGAAACACATGCATCTGCCCAGGTACAGGGTTTAAGTTCCCTTTGCTACAAAAGACAAAAACAGCACAATGCTATTGAAGCTGTGAGAGCGATAGTTTGGCAAAAGAAAAGCATTACTGCCTTCAGTGCATCATCAGTCAAGCAAAGACATGCTTGATCTGAAGTAACAAGTTAGGCAAATTTATTATCATCCAAATCTCTTCTAACGTACATGCCTGCTTTTCGCCTTTGGAAATCAGAAATCCACACTTCCTGCCTGGACACCAAACACGTCTTGGCTGATCGATTATGTTTGGAGTACAGGGACACTTTGTATTTTTAGCCAAACCACGGCTTTGTGCCAAAGTGCAAGTGGATTTTAATGCTATCTGTAATAACCGAGTCATGATTAGAAAAAAGGAAATTAAATATGTCTCTATTTTAGAAGTGAAGATGTAAAAGTTCCCTCAGTTATGTTCATTATGTGTTATGGTTTATGTAGTGCAAGGAGAAAACAGTTGATTGTGCACTGGACTGAACACCATGCCCTGTGTTTCAATCTTGTTGGCCATTCTGTTACTCAATCATCTCAAGTGAAGTTGGTTAGATAAATGCTGGATTGGGAATCAAGTCAACATCATCATAGAATTCAGGAACATGAGGAAACCAAAAGGCAACCTGCTGTCACCTGACTGAAACATTTTTCTTTCAATATCTGTGTTATTATGCTACATGTCAACTTGCAAATGTTTTTTAGTGTAAACCAAGTGTGTAAATCTGAGGGTTCCAGCTGGAGAGGTTGAGTGTGTTCCTCTATACTCTTCCCCTTACATGGCCTAGGTGTTAGATGAAGTTGATGAGGCCGCATTAAAATGACTCTGGAACACAAGGGAGTTTTAAGGCGCCCTCTGCAGGTTCTGTGTTATATTTCACACATCTGTTCGAGGTTGCTGTCTTGGTTGAGTGGAGTGCTGTAGGGAGAATCCCAGTCTCTTTCAAACACAGCCTGTAGCTGTTCTCTCACTGTGGATTCCGAGGATGAAGTCGAAGTCTGATTCACCACTAACGCTGCACCCGCTGTATTCACGAAGTAATCGCCGGACCAGTTTGACGTTCCTGCACAACATGGAGGGAATAAAGAAAATTTTATTAGTAAATATAATTCTTGCATTCTACAACTTCATGGGTGATTGCTGCATCCAGAATGCTGTGCATCATGTTTCGAGAATTAATATCCAGAGCACTTCTGTTTAGAAAAATGCTGATACGAAGAGAAATTGTTGTGCTTCAGTGATAATCACAGAAAATATTTTGGTGTCTGGTTTATATGATTTGGTTCTTCATTGTAGAATTTTAGTGAATAAAACATTGTGTTAAATAAAATATTATGGATGATTCCACTGCTTTGAAAAGTATTGTATTTAGTGTATGCATGTGTTAAATCCCCATCACCTTTTCTAGGCCGCAGGTAAGACTTATGATGGTGCCTGACATGCAGATTTTTTTTTTTTTTTTTTTTAAATTTCATTGTAAATATGACTCCGGTGGAATTCAGACATGCAACTACATACAGTAATTCTGTGTTATTATTTTTATTTGCAGTACATTGTAACTAGTACTACTTTGTATTTACTAGCTGGTACATTCCACTTACACCTTACACTATATGAATTATATATAGGAATTTTATATATTCCCTCTTATTCCTGTGACCAGTGATCATAGATGTTGTACCACATGATCTCACGTATGCACCTAAAGCGTGGCAAGAATACATTCATAAGCAAAATGTAAGAAATAAGGTTTCTAAGCTGTGAGCGAAAATTTTAAAATGACTCAAACGGCTGCTTGTTGTGAGAAGTAACAAATTTCTCAACAAAGAAACAAAGGTTTCAGATTATGTACTGAATAGTAAATTCCAAATTACTAAACAAATAATGACTAAATGTGTGAAATTACTAAAGAGGAAAGATAGAACTAAAATATCCTTTCTGCACTGGCTTAACCTTTTAACAGAACATTCATTATTAGAAGAGCTTTTAATAACAAACACCTCAGAAATTATTTGATAAGCCTATAAGACATTATAGGATTTTAGGATTTTAGTGTGCAACCCTCCGTTGATGTTTCCTTGATGATCCTGACTACTCTCTTCCATGTTCTAGGTTACCTTTATATTTTTATAAATAAAAAACCAACAGCTATTAGTATTGCTAGTTTCACTGACTTTAAGAGGACACACTGAACACCCTAACAGAGTCAAAGTTTTATACTAAATCGCAGTTATTTTTGCTTAGGATTTCAACTATTGTAGTACAAATTTGCCATAGAAAAATTTAATAAACTTACATATTGTCCCTATAAAAATTTGGTCAAAGAACTGTGAGTGATCATCCTTAACTCAATCCTTTTTTTCCCCCTTTGGATTTTTCCCTGATTTTCTCCCTAATGTAGTTATGACCAAGTCCCGCCCACCAGTTAGTTCTCCCCCATCATACAGCTACCAATCAGGGAAGGTGAAGTTTCTCTTAGACACGTGAAGCCACTGTTTTGAACTGCTGCTTATGCTGCATCAAAGGGTGGCGTAAAACACTCTAAGGAAAGCGCTATGCAACCTCTTCCACATGCATATGCTCACAGATGACCATGATCGGCTAGTGTCGCTGTGATTGACAGAGGAGAGATTGTATACCATCCCTCCCACCCAGACAGCTCATGAATCCTATTTCATCAAGAATCATGCAGCCCTAGTGTCAAAGAAAGTTCTGATTTTTGCTACAGTCTTGTCTTTGTCTGGATGGAAAATTGCTGTATTGTGGAAATTTGCTGTACACACTACGACCTCACAAAACTCTAGCACTACATATACACTATATGCCCAACTGTTTGTGGACATTTGACCATCACATCCATATGTGCCTTCTGAACATCCTATTCTATATTTAATCTTTCTTTATTGTTATAATAACCTCCACTCTTCTGGGAAGGCTTTGCACTAGCTTTTGGAACATGGCTGTGGGGATTTGTGTTCATTCAGCCAAAAGACTATTAGTGAAGTCAGATACTGATGTTGGGCAAGAAGGCCTGGGGTGCAGTCGGCATTCCAGTTCATACCAAAGGTGTTCAGTGGAGGTGAAGCCAGGCTCTGAGCAGGCCACTCAAGTTCTTCCACACCAGCCTTTTCAACAAACCATGACTTCATGGAGCTCACTTTGTGTACAGGGGCATTATCATGCTGGAACATGTTTGGGCCCCATAGTTCATCTGATTCATAGTGAAGGGAAATTTTTAATGCTACAGCATACAAATACATCCTATACAATTGTGTGCTGCAAAGCCTGTGGCAACAGTTTGGGGAAGACCCACATAAGGGTGTGATGGTAAGGTGTCCACAAACTTTTGGCACATTAGAACAGCTTCATACTGCAGACATGTCAAACCACAATTTTAGCTTGCTAGCTAACATCTTTCACTGACAAGTTGTGGATGTTGGTTCTACATCACCTTACCTACTGGCATAAACCGAGCACAAAGGAGTAAAACAGTGTGAGGTATCGGAGGTGTATTGGATTTACCATTAACATACCATTAACATACTCTTGGACTGACCCCATATTGATCTTCTAGATTAAATTGGAACATCTCTAACTGTGATTAATAAGTGCTAGCATGTAAAAATGTAACCAAATGCTGAATATTAACTGTACACACTAAGTGATTCAGAGATGCACAATTTCATACCTATATAGGCAACTCTGTCTGTCACCATATACTTGTTATGGTTCACTCGAGCAAAGGGGATTTCCTTTTGACTCGGGCTGCTGGGAACGATGAAGATTTTCTGCAGAGAAGACAAAAAAATTGTTCATATGACAGGAAAAATCATGCAGTTTGGACACTAGATTTGGTATTTCTTAGGTTACACTGTTTGTAAAATCATGTACATTTACCCCATTTCAATACTGTTTTTAGAATGCCTTCATTGACTTCATCTTGGTAATGCCTAACACTTATGGAACAAGTGGCTTACTGAAAAAGGGAACTGGTGACAATGTGGAGCAGAGTTTTAAAAATAGTAAACACAAAAACACGACTGAAAATGATTCAAGAAAAAAAAAATTCAGTAAGATGGCAATTTTTATTAGCATGTTTTGTTCCTGTTCTGACTTGATCCCTCACCTCTCCAAGAGGTCATCTAACACATTTAACCTGAACTACTGGAACCTCCTCTTAAATACATGACCCCAGCCAGCGCATCTTTTTTTTCTCATGCTACGTTAACATGGGAACACAATACACCACACAGAGGAAAGCACTGTGCCCGCTTCTACACACACACAAATTCACAGATGCCCACAATTGGATAGTGTCTGTTTGATTGAGAAAGGAGAGTCCACCCAGAGAGCAGGGGCAATTTTGCTCTCTTAGCCTCCCACACACAGACTGCTGTAGGATGAGGGCATGTTAAAAACAGTATTGAAATGGGGAACTAGTTTCTGATTCTGTGCAAAAAGTATAAGATGCAGTATAAGATGCAGACTGCTATGAAATCTGATTTTATACACACAACTCTGCTCTGTTGTATTTGTGGAATTGACCTCTTGTGTGTTTCCCCTTATTTACGTAACTACAGCTTCACACAGTGTGAAACCTTTCCATGCATTCTTCATGCTGTCACTCACCACTTGAATGTCCAGGTTACTCTTTGAATCCTGTACAGAGGCAAGTGAGCGTAAAAATGGGAACATGACTGCAGAGGTGCTGTTCCAGCAACTGACCAACAAACGCACATGAATAGTCCTCTCGTATGCCACACGCCTCAGCTCAGTGTCAATGTCAGCCCAGTATCTGAAACACATACAAGGTCAAAGGCACTGTGCCTTTCCACACTGTCAGTGGAACAGCACAAATAACAACAATTCTCTAAGTCTAATTCATGAATTCTAATTATACTCTCATTTTATCTTTCAGTCCAACCCTTGGGGTGGCAGGCCAGTTGCAACTCAGCGGTTAAAGCCCTAAGTGCTAAGAGTGAACTCACATGTAAGATTCTCTGGATAAAGGTATCAGCCAAATCAATAAATGTAAAAAATAAATAAAAATATTCAGCATGCCAGACATGAAGGTGCGTGTGTGTGTGATTAATGAGGCTTTAATTACACACTTTATTTAAAATCTTTATTTACATAGCTCTGACTTGTTCTCTTGATATATGATTCCTTCTGCTGTGGCTACAAAGACACTATTCTGTTTAGCCAGTCAACAGCAAAACATGGCTCCTCACCTGCTACTACTGACTGTTTACTACCCCGCCTACTTTTTTGATGGACGTCATGCAATTGGTAAAAATATCATACTCTTACTTTGGAGCAGATCAGGAGCTGACCCAGTGTTCAAACCAGAAACTATCGTTTTTAATTTTCTTAATAGCCACCTAACTTTATTTTTAAAACAGCTTGCAGGCCATTTTAAAAATCGTGGAGGGCTCTAGTTTGGATACCTCTGCAGTAATCACAGAGGGAGTTAGGCCTGGGGGAACATTGATACTGCTGCACAGATATTATTTTTCCATACTGTCAAAGACAACACACCTCCTTTTAGATAATAGGAACTCCATAGTGGGCAGGTAGTTCATCACAGCAATGTAAACAAACTTCTGTGCATCATTAATGACGCTTACAATGGCCTGAAGATCTGGAGTTCTGCCCTCAGCACACAAAGATGGAGGAGAACTCTGCAAAGATATACATACATATACTGATATGAAGATATGAACATGAAATAATTAAACAGTTATTTTATTTATTTTTTTTTTTTTGCTATGATGGCAAAGATCATGACATCATGAAAAATGCTATTTCTATTTATAGAGCAAGGATCTAATACAGGATTTTTTTTTTTTTTGTTATTTACTAATTTGTTCCACCAAGCTAAAAAAGCATGGTGTTTCTCCCTTGAGTTCAGTTTCAGAGACTTGCATAATCTATGCACGGCACACTAAACCTGTTCTGGTGGCTGTTTTTTTTTCTTTTAATATGTCACCTATCTGTATCTAAAAGTGTATTTTATATTTATTCCATTTAGCCATTGTGAACACTACAGATCTCTTACCGACAGGTAAACTCTAGAGTCTGATCCGTTGATTTGCAGCTGCATTGGTGTGTCTTTGTTAAAGGCTGTAGCGTATTGGCTGGGCCAGGGAGCAGGTATCGTCTTGCTCTCACCGAGGAACCAATAGGCTTCAAATATTTTCCCGAGGTCATCGGCAAGGCACTTACAGTCATATACCACAGCACCGAGCTCCTTCACCTGAGGAGTGAGCCAGAATTGAACAGAAGTGTAGCACACGAGAGAGATGGGTGTGTCACAAGAGTGTGTGTGTGTGCTGGCAATGTTTATTAGGACTAATCCATGACTCACTGGGATTAAAGTGAAAAAAGTCATTGTGACTAAATCTCTCAGGTGGGGTTTAGTGGACCGAAACAAATATATAACACACAGTAAAAATTATTCATAATTCTTAACAAAAATACATTTATGCAATAAGGCAGAGCTAAGCTCTGGCTTCCTTTGTATGGAACCCTTAAAAGCATTTATCTCACATACCTAAAAAATTATACTAATGTGCATACTGTAAAATATACAGGCCCAATGTATTCAAAATAATACAGATTTAGTCCTTGAAATTTGTGCCTGTAGTGTTGCACTGGAGTCACAAAGCTAATACAGCCAACAAGCGGATTTCACCCAAATCTTTAAATACTTGCTACATATGGCATTATGACTTCTGTTATCCCACTTGTTTTAAATGAATGCTTTTGTAAGTGAGCAAGGATAATCTGTATTTACAAATTTAACTTCACAGTAGAACTATACTCCAACACCCATAAATTTGAGCTTCCCAGATACAATTCCACCTTCAAACTTTAAGAACCCAAGGCTTAGGAGGTGGAGTGATTCCACATTGAGTGGAAAAAGTGATTCTGGTTATCCAGGTTGGTTCAGCTACACATTGAAGTTTTGTTTATATTTATGGATTACAGTAAAGTCACACACATTTAGGTGAGACTGACTTTTTAGGTTAGCCTTTTGCAAAATGCAAAATTAAATTTAACCACTAAACATGTCTTTGCTGATCAACTACATTTGGAGTAAGGCAGACATTTTGTACATTTGATTTGCTGATGAACTATTTCTCTATGAAACTTTTACTACGTTCCTCTGTAGCTCTGGGCCTCTTCCTTCTTATGGTGCATCCTGCTCGATCTCATGGATCTCATCAGCTAATAATCAGCAATATAATATGATGATATAAAATTTACATAAGTAACTAAAATAATGAGCACAGAGATGAACTGGCATAATGGTTCATGGCTAATCAGATGGGATCTGCCTTTCATGGTCACAGCTATATTATTAGACAAACAGGAATATAACTGATGCTAGATCAGCACTCTTAACCACTCTTACCAAGTACCAGTGAAACAACAGGCAACAAAATACTCTAATCAAATAGTTATAAATAAATAAATAAAATTAAAAAAAAAAAAAAACACATGGTTTTCTGAAATAGCCAGAAGTCCCACAGAAATGTTGATACACTGATACTGCAATTAACTATAATCTATTTATTTTCATAGTTAGGAATTGAGTAAAAGATATGTTGCATATAATAAAGTCACCTGAGTTAAGGATCTCCAGTCCATGTTGGCACTACCGATGTAAATGTGCTTCTTATCGACCACCCAGAACTTAGTGTGCAGCACACCAGATGTTAAATCTCGCATGTTTACATCCCTCACATCAGCACCTTAGAGACACAACACACAACAACCCATTTAACATGTCTGCTAAAAGGGAAACACTGAAAACCTTTCCAAAATGCAGCTCTATGTTCTTAATCTACTTTCTGTTACAAAGATACAGAAACGGTTTTAAAATGTTTCATGTTATTTTGTGAGTGTATTCTGTAATTGGTTTTTGTGGCTTTGTTTCAAATCCCAACTCATTGTGTGCAGGTTTCCTTGATATTTCAACACAGACGGACAGGCAGACAGAGCAGATAGATGGGGAGAGAGACGAAGATAGACAGATAGATTGACACAGACAGACAAAAGAGAGGGAACTCTCTGTGGTGGTGTGGGCATAGTCGAGCGTTAGCTGTGGACAAAGAGGAGGCAGGTTGAACCGGCAGATAACACCATGATGATTCTCACCTGTGTCTTATTACCACCAGTCTATTTATGTGTGTCTCTTTGTGCTTTTAGGGACTCTTGTAACCGGTGAGAGAGAGAGAGAGAGAGAGAGAGAGAGACAGCTGGCGGTGCTTGCGAGACTCTCACACACACTCTCACACACACTCACACACACACTCACACACACACTCACACACACACTCACACACACACTCACACACACACTCACACACACACTCACACACTCTCACACACTCTCACACACTCTCACACACACTCTCACACACACTCTCACACACACTCTCACACACACTCTCACACACACTCTCACACACACTCTCACACACACCACAGAGCATGACCTTGAACTTGACAAAGCGAAAGCTGCAAATTTCTGTTGAGCTGTTTTGGTTTTGTTGAGTTTTTGAAAAGCACGTACTGAATAAACACGAGCCCGGAGCTCAGCTAAAGCTCCGCCTGACTCTGGAGTCTTCCTCCACACCCTCACACACCAGGTTCCAAGGCTTAACTCTTTGTCTGTGTAGTAATCGTTCCATTTATAAGACACTAATTAACAAGTCAAGTACTAAAGCGCTTTAAGTGTTAACATCTTTGGAATAATATAATAAATAAAAAGATGAACAAACAGAAAAACAGATAGATAGATAGATAGATAGATAGATAGATAGACAGACCAAATTAAAATGGTGAAAACTCTTAAAGAGTTAAGACCAACTGTCCAACCCAACTTTACATAAACCCCCCTACACTCCACACTGAACTGATCCAGGCTGCTAATGAACCTTTAAAAATGTTTACTGTGCTGACACAGTCTGTGCCTTGTAACTTGTTTTTTTTTTTTTTTTTTAAGTTTTCCAAATGGCTAGTAGAGGGAGAAAAAGAGATACAGCCTGCCAGACAGACAGACAAAGCGAGAGACAGGCAGTGACAGGTAACACTGAGCTTCTTTACTCCACAACAATAAGGAAATGAAAAAAGGTAATGAAATAATGAGCAGGAGCTGCTGAACACTCATGTGGAATCAGAACTCATCATAGCTCAACACAGTTCATTACCGCTCGAACATCTGGCTGTGCGAGACAGACAGACAGACAGACAGACACTGACCAGCATCAATGAGCATCTGGATGTCACGCTGTGGCCGACTGTCCTGAGGAGCGTTCACAGCGATGCGCACAGAGATTTTCCCAGAAATCTCTACAAGTTCCTGCATGATCTCTTCACCCTATAAAACACACATACACATAATACTGTAGAAAAATGCCACAGAATTATGCTGAATATTACAGAAAAACCTATTCCTCATCTGACAAGCCTGTTGTTATGCTAATTACTAGAATTATGCTTATCATAATATATCATTCTGGATGAAATATGGAAATGCAAATACAGAGATAGACAGAAGAACAGATAAAGAAAAAACACTGATGAACAGACAGATGAAAAAGAATATATGAGAATATAAGAAAGGCAGATAGATAGAAAGACAGGTTAACTAACAGAGAGAGACAGAGATTCAAACAGAAAGAGAGCAGGCAGGTTTGATGGTATAGAGAATGAGATACACAAACAGACAGTCCGGTAACTATGTCAGAGTTCATAAACGTATAACATCACGCACAAAGTATCCTCACCAGTTTGGCTGTGGGCTCGTGTGTGTGTGTATCCTCGTTAGTGAGCGTCCAGTAGAATGAGGCAATGTCCAGACTGCTCTGTGCCTCTGACAAGAGGCTCCGCCATGCCTGATAGATGGATGGATGACCAACAGACGAGTTGAATTCCACCCCCACCGGGATGCTCTCCAAAAGAACCAGTCTGTAACACAGACACACAGACACACACACAATCACTATATTATAAACACATATCTGAAGAGAGGATAAATGTCGCAAAAGTACCCATGAGGGAAAAAAAAACAGGCAAAGAGTGTTTTACAAAGAGTGTGTGACAGAACATGAGTGATGAGTGAAGATGAGTGTAGAGACACAGTTTCACCTTCAGAGCTCAACACTATCCAGGTAGACAGACAAATAGATATACAGATATGTACATGGATGTACAAATGTGTTTAAGGTGTGTTCTGCAAGCATGTGTGTGTGTCTGTGTGTGTGTGTTCTCACCTGCAGGTGTCAGAGCAGGTGTGTGTGATGGGAGCATTTTTCTTTAGGCCAGATGTTAAGATTGAGGGAATAAGGAGTGTTTGGAAGCTAAACATCATGAGCAGCACAGCAGTGAGACAGGTGATGATCAGAATACACCTGTAATACTATACAAACACACACAGACACACACACAGTGTTAATGGGACATAATGGGGCAAGACTTTTTTTTCACAGTTTTCAACCCTAAGGGTGAAGGCCAACACATGCATCCACTAAGACGCATATGAAGCTGCCATGTGACAAGACGTCTAAATGCTAACAAGGTGCAATTGATTTCCGATGCTTCGATCAACACGGGACACACTGGAAATTCGTGTTACACACAGCTCTCCATAGTGTCCTGATAGCTGACGATGATATACTGGCTGCAATACTCCCTTTTCTTGCTGTAAATCGAACAGTTGTCTAAGGTGGTAATGAAAATACTGAGTTATGACACGTTATCCTGCAACCACATCCAGTTTAGTTGCTGTGGCTAGATATTCTTTAGTACTGGTGTAAAAGATTTTTTTCATCAATTAAACTCACTGATGATAGCATAGGAATGAGTAGTCTAGCATTCCTCATTAGCTATATTAACTAGCCAGTTTTCACCGCAATATTTCTCATTTAAGACTATAAATTATTTATTATTAAGTTCAGTTAAGCAAGTAAGGCAACTCAATCATAATGGAGTCCATAAATCTTAAGTCCATTTACTACTGTATTGGAAAGTAATAATCAAAGAAGATTAAGAATGACAGAACAGAAGCTCAGGAGCAACACTCAGGACCCTATTATTATTATGATTATTATTATTATCATTATTATGATTATTATTATTATTATTATTAATAGAAATTATGCCTCTGTGTGTACATGTTTGTACACTGGGTTTCATTTATCAAGCTGGATATGAACAGATTTGTTCATAAATCCTTTGTAAGAGCATTTACACAAAAAATTTGGTATTCATGAAAATCCAGTAATTTCAAAAAAAGGAAAAAAAAAGAAAAGAAACCCACAAACTTCATATCCTCCCTGTGCTCCTGAGTGTGTGTAAATTTACACATAGGAAGACTGACTAACGTCAACAATGACTGATCGACCTCAAATCATATAATTTGCATGGATTACTGAACTGTCAAGTTTAAACTGCTTAATTAATGTTTACATTTACAGTGTGTAGCTGACGCCCTTATCCAGAGCGACTTATAGAAGCGCTTTGTAGTCTCTATCAAAAACACATCCTCATGCTAGTTCACTAGGTCAGGGACTAAGAGTACCGTCAATAAAATTTTGTGAAATCGAGTCATTTTACAATATTGGCATTAATTACAGATAAGATTAAAAAAAAACAGATAAAAAATAAGGATGAAAGCGGTTCCGTTTGACATCTAATCTTCTTGAATGCTGTGCAACACTTTAGATCCAGCATGACATTTTCCTGTGTGACATGCTTGGTACGCATGATCACCTGGGCACAGTGTAGAACTTTTTCTTTCAACTCAATTCACACATGATTCAGTTTTTCTGTAATTTGTCTCTATATTTTGAACTTCTGTTACACTGTTAAATAATATACATATTTTCATTGGCATACTTATGAGTCTAAACAACTTTCACTGCTTTTTTGCTGTTTACTCGTCATTTCAGCTGTGTGAGCTTTGCCCTAAATGGAGTTTTGTGGTTGTCACCAAATGCTAATCAGCTATGCTGCGCATGTGCCTGGTAATTTACAGGTGATTACAAAGAAAATTAGTGTTTCCGAAGCTTTTGTAAATATGGTGGAAATTTTTAGTTCGGTTTCACACAACTTCATTAAAAGATTCATAACTAAAACCAATTCCTCAGTTCATGTAAAATCTATTCATGTAAATGAATCTCTCAGAAGATTCTCTGTCTCTTATTTATAACAGTTGTATTCTTTTGTACCTTCTGCGATTTCAGAAGACTCTCTCCTCTACTCGACTCCACATCAGCCATCTGAAGAGAAATCAGACCACCAAATTAACCCGGAGTTTGTAAAAATGAGCAAATGATATATGATTAATAATAAGCTCCTGGTCTGATAATCCCCTGGTTATCTGTACAGGCAGATATTTATTGTTTAAAGCAGACATTTAAAAGGTCACTCTTAGTCTTATTCAGTACTTTGTCACACACCACATTGTCCGATTTTCACAAGGGCCTTAAAAATCTTCTGACAGATTTTAGCTGCAAATTAGATTATTTGTCAGATAAAGTTTTTTGAAGGATGACACAAAAAATGGTCTTTATTCATTTGTCAAAACTATATTAATCACATTGGATTTCTAACATTTTGTTACAATTGTCTGTTAACAAAAACATGAACCTCTCCTGTTCCCAAATCACAAACATACACCCTATAAGTACAGCATGACTGTAAGGAAGCATCAGCTTCAGATTTCCAAGTTACATTATATCTTCATACCAATACATTGTCACAGCTGTGATGCAGTTATGGAGACCCTATGAAGCTTTAATTTACACTTTACAATTGCAAATTGCACAAAACTGTACCTTTTCATATGCAATACCAGACTTCATGCTTGTGGACATCACAGACACACTGGAGGCGAGACAGGAATCAGTACTAGAAGGAGAAATGTCACAAACACACTCAGAAATCAAGCAGGCACCTTAACACACACTGCTATTCATATATGGACAATTATAACATTTATTTGTGTAACACCTTGCTCCATGTTTACAAAGAGAAAATTAAACCAATTCCTTACATTTATACTATGCTAAAATGGATAGAAGTAGGGACATGCCAATAATCAGTTAGCAGATATACCCTGCTATTCATGACGCTTTAAGATATGATTTTCCTACATTACAATAATAAGCCAGAAGCCAGAATAAAGATGTCTTCTACATCCTTGCTTACTTTACCTTACTAAAAAGTCATTAACTGGTCTCCGTTTTAAAGGAATACTGGGTGTGCTCTACTCAGCAAAGGCAACTCTATCATTTTAGTGGTGATCTACAATTTCAGTGATACATCATGTGATACATGACAAAATGTTGGGCAATTACTGTGATTTAGAAATTTGACACTGGTCTACGCCTATACAGATATATATAAGATGTATAACAATCATCATTGCATTTACACTCTGGGGCAAAAAAAGGACAAATCATTCAAAGGGCCAAAAGTTCATGACATTCATTTCAACTGAATAAAAAGTTAATAACTTAATAATTAAACGGAAACAAAATGCAATAAACATCTCTGGGCCAAAAAAAAAAAAAAAAAAAGGGCCAGGCTCAAAATGGCAAAATATTAAGCTTTTAATGGTCTTCACAACAAATCATTAATCAGAAAATGATCCAGAATTAAACAAATAGATAAAGGAACTTGGTATGGGATAGTGTAACCCTTTAATTTCTTTAAATGTTTAAGCCTTATGGCCCTTGATGGGCTGCATCAGGTGTGGCAGGTAATATAAATAATGACTAATCTTTTAAGAAAAAAAAAATATCCCAGAAAATATTTTTTGGAAAATTTTGTACACCAGATGTGTTAAAATTCAAACTATCACATGTCTGGGTGTACAAAAATTTTACATCAAACATTTTAATCATTATCATGATTTTACCTTTGCGTACAAGAAGACTATATAAGAGAATTTCTAGCTTTCCGCCCAAACAGTTCACTGCAACAAAAGTAAACGAGCAAATGGTGGCACAGGAGCTCTCAGGAGTGCATTTGTTTAATTCTTGCTCAATTTCTGACCAATGATTTGTTGTTAAGACTGTTAAAAGCTTTTTTGGGCTTGGCCCATTTTTTTTTTACTCAGGAATATATAAGGAATAAAGCATGACGGGGTGTGTTTTAGCAGCATGTCCTGAATGGTTTTATTTCTTATAACCAAAGCAATATGTTAACAATAATAGTTATATTTGTTTTATTTATTAATGTGCGGGATGTCATACTTTTTAACCATTTATGCTTACATTTAATGTTGAATGTCCGCAAAACAAGTCATCATTTTTAACTTGTTGTTTCCCCTTTTCTCTCTCTCTCTCTCTCTCTCTCTCTCGCTCTCGAAATTAAGACAAAATGCAGCTTGTCATGTTAGCAAGAAATCAGAAGTCTGTGTTAGATGTATTAACATGAAATGGATCCTCACTTTGAATAATGTGCAACACTTTTGTGGCATTTTTTGCACGCATATTGTGTGCAGAAATGTGTGTGTGTGTTTTAAAGCCCTTTACAAACTACTGGTGCTCCTAAACACACAATGTTTTTCTATATGAAGTGTTCAGCCAGCTCACAATGCAGAAAGCGCTTGAGGGTTGTTTTTGATGACTGTGCACACTGCACACACACACACACACGCACACACACACACACACACACACACACACACACACACACACACACACACACACACACACACACAGTCCTGAATCACAATGCAGCCTGAAAGAGGAAGTGATTTTCTAGTCATGGAGAAAAAATGAAGGAAAGGCAGGCGATCTCTTCAGTTAGTCATGAGGAAGATGTCTCGTGTTACCGCAGCACATCATGACGTTTGTAATATAATGGTTGCAATGTCAAGTAAAAATAAACAACACACTTTCACTATATATTGCTAGGGTGGCATTGCAGTATCATACCAAGATGTTGTTCCCACATCCAAATCAACCTCAAATCACATACTAAGTTTAATAAATGAAAGTATTTACTATGTCTTAATCTAGAACACATTTGTAAGTAGGTTCATACATGAGAGGTTGGTTTAGTTTAACCACTGAAATTTTTGTCTTTAAAGATAAAATACAGCTGAACCAATAGCACTGTAGTATTCAGTAGTACCTTTCTAACACAACCAACCGTGTTCAGTGTGCTATGTATAGAAAAAATAAAAATAAATAATAATAATGATAATAACAATAATAATAATAATAATAATAATAATAAAACTTGAAAGGACATGCTGTTATAGGAAAATAATCAATAACTGGGTGATATGACACAGTTATTGTTCTTTAACAACACATCCCAAATTGTATTATTCCTCTTATACCACAACAATTTGTCAATTATTTGAATTCTATTTACTTTCATTTTTTTAATCACTTTATCAGTTACATTTAATGTTGTGGAACATCTGCAAAACAAGTTAGTTCCTGTTATCACTTATGTTATAGCAGCTGTAACCAGCCTCTCTTTTTTCTTTCTCCTGAATAAGACAACAAAAAAAAAAAGCAGCTTGTCATGTTACAGAGCAAGCGGGAAGCACAAAGTCCTGTGGCAGAAACTGAGCGTTACAAAGTGCTGACACTGCAGACTCCTTCCACAAACGTTAAATATAAGCCTCTATGCTCTTTTTTAAATAACAGGTGATAATGATCATCTCCTGACCAATCAAAATGGAGAATTCAACAGCGCTATGGTATATTTAATTATATTGTATAACTCATAACAGCTTTGAGACTAATTGGCACCACTCATGAACTGACTACTGCAGTCATCTGTAGGCATCTACCAAAAGCCCTTCACATTCTGTTGCATGCTGCATGCTGGGACAGGTTAGTGCTGACAGTGTACATCACTGCATATTTGATTTACAGTTCAGCTCCTTTTTTCTGCACTACTTTTATTTCACATTGTGAACACACTAGACAGTTATATACGCTCAAAAATCCCCTAGAATACTCCACATGTATGAGATTTGACACACTGATTCTACCATGATTATAACATTTTAAGGCCTTCGGTTATTAGAAAGAGTGCCAATAAATGTGCTGGTTATAAGATATATTACTGTGTACCATATGCACTACATTGTTTTTGTGGCCACTTCAAATAATTGTCCCAATGATTAAAAATAAGAAGCTAGTAAGTGAGCACAAGTGACTAATAACACGTGTTCAACACATGAGAAGTGAAAATGAATGACAGAGCTGAATTCTGAATGAGACACTGCTTTAAACACTGATCAGTCAGAAGAGTGACAGATAAACATATAGTCATGTGTGTTAATACATTATCTAGTACACTGTCAAAAAATTGCTGTAAATTTTACGGTAATTTACTGGCAACTTGGGTTGCCGTAAAGTACTGTAAAATTGACAGTAAACAACTGTAAAATGTATTAACAGTAAAGTACTGTAATGTTGTAGAAGGGTCCCTGGAGGACTATTGGTTAGGCCACAGCGCTCTCACCACTGAGGCCCGGGATTGATTCCCCGCCAGGGAACCAACCCCGCCACTGGGGTTGCGTGCAACAGTGTGCTCTCAATGCCGGTCCCAAGCCCGGCATTGAGTAATGTTGTAATGTTGCATTGAGTAAAACTGTAATGTTGTATAAAATAAAACAGGATACAACTGAGCTGAAGGTTAAGGGTCTTGCCCAACCATGACAGCTTGGCAGTGCTGGGATTTGAACACACAAGCTTCTGCTCTGTGACTCAAAGCCTTAACCAATGAGACACCACAACTACACTGCAGCTAGCTTGCATTGATACAACTACTTCTAGCACTGACTTAACTCCACTAAAACATTGCATTGAATCAATGCAAGCTAGTCAAGCTAGTTGTAGTGGCTCAGTGGTTAAAGTTTTTGAGTCACAGGACAGAAGGTCATGTGTTCAAAACCCAGCACCACCAAACTTCCCTGATTGTGTCCTTGCGCAAGACCCTTCAGCTCAGTTGTATCCTGCATCAACCAAATGAGCAAATGCACTGGGTTATGTGTTATTTTATACGATGCAAGATATTATAGTTCTTTACTGTACATACTGTATGTTTTACAGTTGTTTACTCTAAACGTTACGGTACTTAATTGGTAACCTAGGTTACCAGTAAGTGACTGTAAAATCTGCACTAAATTTTTACAGTGTACAATGTAATGAGATGTATCTATACAGCCCAACTTACATTCATTAAATATGATTTGAATGTTAAATATGATTCAAAAGACAATACAGTAAGAGTCTGAGTTAAGACGTCTGATTATCTCTCTCTGGTGCAAAACACAGATGCACAAACAACACTGAAAGTTTCTTTTATATGATATTCTTGTATTATAATAAAGGTAATATGAAAAAGCCTAGATAATAAACGTCTAGTGTGCGAATATTACACTTTCATTACACTATATCCATTTTTAACCCACAATTTACAATATTGTCATTGACAAAATGATTCTTCCTTCAAGTGTCTGTTCCTTCCATCATAATTTGTCATAAGTCACAAGTCATGGAGTGATGAAATTTTGCCCAGGTTGAGAAGAGAACAAAAAATGCTGCCATAACCAGTTCCAAAACTAAAGACAGACCTGATCTTTATCTCTTCAAACTGTTGCCTACATGTAAGAGTTAGATCCCTACTTTCTATAGACTAACACAAGCTTCTCATATACACAGAGCAGTTTTATAAACACTGGTAGAGTTATGCATTTTTCTACCTTTATTTTGACAAACATCATATGCACCTCACTAAAAAATATACCTGTACAGTATCTTTTTCTAGATAGTAAACCATACAAACCAGGAATAATGCTATTATAAACAACTCATCTTTACCTAGTTACTACATGTCTGACTTTGTTTGCATATACTACATGTAAACATTTATATCCAAATACATTACTATACTAATCAATGCATTAACCAAACAACAGTCTCACCTTTAATGCTGTTTTCCTTTATGATGAACAAACAGACTGACTGGCAATAATCATAAATAAATAACAACTTCTAAGAGAGAAATGAAACACAGACTTTCCTGCACCGCTTTGTTTGTTTGCTTGCGTCTGGTTTCCTCTCTTCCCCGCTCGTGCAAGTGCGATCATGTGACCAGAGTTTAATGCGTCGACCAATGGGCGGAGAGAAAGTCTAGTGACGTCATATTGCTTTTACGTCACTCCATATGAGAAAATTGATTGTATTTTCTACGATTTCTAGAATAATAGCGAAGACTATAGATAACTTATAGCTGACTATCTTGATGGCTGCCTTTCCCTCACACTCTACTCCAGTTTTAAAAGTTTATTTTAAAGTTTATTTTGGTGTACAGGATTGAGAAAGGCGTTTCTAGGGCTTCTCCAGCAGAGGGCGCCAAAGCACCTTTCCTGTTCCTGTATGGCCAGCTAATAAGAGTCTATCAATTTACACACTCATGTGCTCTATTTATCACTGCACTCCTGGCTCAATCACTCACTCACTTTCTGTTACTGTTATCCTGGTCAAGGTCTTGGTGGATCCCTGGAACCCTGGGTGTGAGGAATACACCCTGGATTGGACAGACCATCACTAGGGCACCATGCACACACTCATTCACTCATTCACACCTGGGGGCAATTTATTTTAACCATTCACCCACTGGCATATTTTTGGGAGGTGGGAAGAAACAAGCGAACCCTGAGGAAACCCATGCAAAAAGACAGGATGAACATGCATACATACTCCAAGCAGACAGTAACCCGAGCTCAGGATTAAATCTAGGACCCTGGACCCTGTGAGTAGCAATGCTACCCACTAGGCCCGCATTACTAATGTCTATTGCTAAAATGCCTAAATAGTCAGCAGAAATAGATATAAATACCCTAGCTAGAACTTCTTTAAGGAGCTTGTTAATGTATTTCACATGTTGTTTAAACTATCCTGTTCATCTTTAACACCTTTAAACAAAAAATAATCAATACCAGCTTCTGATCCATTGCTGATTTGATTTTAAACATTATGCTAATTACTCATTATATTTAATCTACTTGTTGCTGTTAGTGCGCAATGTATTTAACTCTATTTTTTCACTACTGTTTCCATGTCTGTTTATGATATCCATACTATACAATACCCCTTTAATAAATAATAATAAGATAAGAATAAAATAAGAATAAGAATAAGAATAAAATACAGCTAAAAAAGAAAGAAATAGTAGGTAGCTTACAGAGGCCAATATGCTAATTAGGCTGTATAAATACAAGTTAGATCTATGAGCTTATAATGTACTTTATTTTGTATGTACTTTATATATAATGTACTTTATTGTAACGTTAACTCATTCCTACACACCTTAACCTTGTTGACATTGTTGTGCTCACTTTCTCTGGAATTCTCTGTATAAAATAAGAAATGTTAGCAAGGGCTGCCAGTTGGTTGCTAACACTGGATGTTATGCTAATTAGCTTCTTTATCTACAGCATGCTTCAGGGACTTTAGAGCTACTTTAAGCCACAATCACGCCACAGTCATATTGGTTTGCAAATTTTGCCAGGGTTTAGAAAAATCAGGCAATTATTGGCAGTCCTGGTGTGATATGTTTCTGGGGGGAAAGTAGTGGACATTTAATCTTATTCAGCTAGCTAGTTTGTTGTTACGTACTGCTAGCTTGTTAAGTCATTAAATAGAATATTATTAGCAACTCCATTTAGCTTGCTTGTGATGGCTTGTTAGCTTCCACTAACTAATTGCTAAAATACCTATGTACTGTACGCACTTCCTGCTGTTGTAAGGGTAACTATAAGAAGGTCCTCTAGGGTTGCAAGCCGTCTGGTTTTCAGGACACCTGGTTAAAACTGCACACCCGGACACACAGTCTGAAAATAAGACTGACTAGGTGTTCTGTTTTAAGAGTCTTTTCTCTGGTTGTTGGAGTGTTCTTCCCAAACTGTGGGGGGGAAAACAAGCAATTAAAGCATGTTGGTCAGTTTGTTTGTCACTCCTCACTCACGCCCCACAGGCAATTTATTGCCTATTGTGTCATTTAGCATAATTGCTCTTTTTTAAAGCAATGGCCTATCATAAAGAGAGCTACAACATGTCACAGCATCTGAAGTCTAAAATCTAAAATGAAGATGAAGCACAAATTATGGCCAAGAAATCCCCAAAAGGAGAGAAAAAGAAACATTCAAAATGTCACATTCTTTTCAAGGTACTTGAAAAGTGCTGTAAGCTACTTGGGCAGTGGTGGTTCAATGGTTAAGGCTCTGGGGTTACTGCTCAGAAGGTGGGGGGTTCAAGCCCCAGCGGTGTCAAACTGCTGCTGTTGGGCCCTTGAGCAAGGCCCTTAATGTTCTCTGCTCCAGGGGTGCCATATCATGGCTGATACTGTGCTCTGACCTCAGCTTCCTAATAAGCTGGTGTATACAAAAAAAGAATTTCACTGTTCTGTAATGTGTATGTTACAAATAGAGACTGTTTTTTCTTTATTTTGAAGAACAAACTACTGCTGATAGTAGAAAGCTCAAATACAATGTACAGCTGAAAGAAACAAAAAATAATAATAAAATAAAATTTTGACTGTGAATGTATGTTGGGGCATAGGGGTGTCTGGTTTTGGCATGTTGAAAAGGAGGCAACCCTAAGTTCCTTTATGCTGAATCTTCGAGAAAGACGTGACCCCTGCCCTGGAGACTATTGGCCCATGCTTCAAAGATTGGCAGATTCACAAGGTTAAAGTTCACCTTGGTGAACTAGATGCAAAATGATGGATGTGAAATTAACCTTTACCACAAGCAAATCCCTTTATTGCTTACTGCATACTCTGCCATTCAGTGGATGGTCTTTTTCACCAGGTGGATTTTAATCACGTCCAGTGTGACCATGGGTTTACTCTGTTACAATGCTACAATACTACTGCTAATGTCATTCATATTATTTACTTTATTTCATACTTATTTTTAGTCATCTTTTAAATATGTAAGATAAGTTAGCATTCACCATGTCATTATTCTAATTACCATCCCAATCCTACAACCCAATTCTCCAAGCTCATAATGCAATATACCTTATTTCACTATGACACTTTTTTATGGTAATAGCATTCACACTAGTCTATCTTCCTTACTGACATGTTTGTGATACAGAGTGGGTTTAGCATTTAACGCTTTATAGCCTGAGGGCCGTTATGGGTGAGTCAAGAACCTCCGCCACAAATCCAGGATACAATTAAAGAGTCAAGGAGAAGTGAAAACACACATGCACGCACACACACACAGACACAGACACACACTGACACACACACACACACACATGTTTAATTGACTGTTTAATGTACTTAATTTGATCATTCATTATTATTTTGACACTGGACCATGTGTTTTGATGGTGTGTTTAAAAAAGTTTTACCTAGCCATGACACTTTTATGACCCACATCCTGCTTACCTGAGCAGGTGCCTCTAATTTGCTTAGATAAATATGTTCCTCAATAGCAAGTGAGTGCAGCTATTAAACGTCCTCAGTTACAGATCCGGGACTGACAACAGGATAAAAGTGAAGGAGGAACGACTATTTCTGTGGTATTCAACAATGTGACCTAGTTCTGTCACTGTTGTTCTCATTCTTCATTTTCTTCAGTTTCGTCTTGTGTATGCTTCCTTTTTAGCAGTTTTGTTTAATTGTTTAGCTTGACTGTTAGACTGCTGTAGCAAGCTTTTATGTTCTAATTTCATCCTATGTTTGTTCTTATGTAGACTGAAATGATTTCTTTAATAAGACACATTTAATCAAAATTCAAATTTTTGTAAGATGTCTATTCAGCAATAAATGTTTATCCAACTACATAATTCCTGTGAAAAATCCCTGGCAATGTGGATTTAATATCAAACAACAAATTTTCACACTGATTAGTTATTTAATTTGTGTTAAAGTAGTTAGGAGAATACATACTTTATATTTTTTGCCTAAGAGTCTATCTAATTAGCAAATCTTGATTTGGCACTTGTATTCCATTCTTCCTTGCAAAAAATGCTCCAGATCTGCAAGGGGATCTCCTGTGCTCTTAAAGTCAATTCACAGGTTTTTGATAGGATTTAGATCTAGGGTATCACTGGGCCATTCCAAAACCTCAATCTTCTTCTTCTAAAGTCATTCCGTTGTTGATGTGGATTTGTGCTTTGGGTCATTTTCATGCTGGAAGGTGAAATTTCTCTTTATCTTCAGCTGTCCAACAGATATGGAGCTATCCATGATTCCCTCTATCTTGACTAGACACTCAGTTCAAGCTGAAGAGAAGCAGCCCCATAGCATGATGCTGCCACCACCATGCTTCTCCATGGGTATGATGTTCTTTGGGTGATAAGCTGTCTTGTTTTTGGGGCAAACATATCTTTTAGAATTATGGCCAAAAGGTTCTTTGTGTCATTAGACTATAACACATTTTGCCACATGGTTTGGGGTGATTTAGGCAGGCTTGGATTTTTTCTTTTTGAGAAAAGGCTTTGTCTAGCCACCTTACTCCATGTGAGGACTTGTGAAGAATGAGAGATTACTGTCACATGCAGGGAGTGACCAGTACTTGGCAGATATTTCTCCAGTTCCTTTAATGTTGATGTAGGTCTCTTGGCAGCCTCCCTGATAAGTTTTCTTCTTGTCCTCTCATCAATTTTGGAAGGATGTCCTGTTCTTGGTAATGTCACTGTGCTGCCCCAGTTTCTCCACTTGATGATGATGGTCTTCACAGTGTTCCATGGAACATTTAATTTTTTGGAAATTATTTTATACCCCTCCCCTGAGCGTCCATGGCTCTAGCAGTCAAATGAAATGAAGATGATGTCAAGAATATCCTACAGAAACAGCTGATGTTTATTTGGGGTTGGTCAGAATAACTTCAATGATGACAGGTGTATGATAATTATATATGGTAATGCCTCTGTTAATTGTGCTGCTAATCTGCTAAAGGAAACAACATCAGTAGTTGTTACACAAAAGACAAACTACAAGAAAAACAAGTGACTTGTCACTCGCTAGTGTGAATGCAGGATTATGGGTATTTTTCTATCAATATATTTTTATCTGTTCACTCTTGGTGTGTATATTTTGAGAGATTATCCTTTGATCTGTTTTAGCTAACTCACAACCACAGGCTGACTAGTGGCACACACATGTTTTGATTTCTGTATTTTGTGCATTTAAAACTTGGTTATATTTGGTGAGAGTAAGGAGATTGAGGCCAAAGAAGGAGAACTCCCCTCAACATGAAATTCCAACTCGTCCACTTGGGGAAGTCTTCACAACTATGCATTCCTTCCCCGTTTACAGAGTGACATCAAATCAACATGGCTATGCGCAACATCAGAGGTAAACAAAGTACACTTCTTACCCTTAAATGAGATATGTTGTATATACAAGTATGTCCTTTAGATCAGTCAACATATAAACATATTCGCTTGTTAAAATATAAAACATTGACTATACAGTTCACTTTTTGAGGAGGAAGATATACATCATTCATCACAGTTAGCTGGGGGTATCCATGTTATTTTTCCACTTCACAAGTCGAATGTCATTCCAACCTTCCAACTTACAAGAAAAGTTGATTGAAGCATTTGGGCAGCTGATTAGAAGCTTGTAAGTTCAAATCCCATGATTGGGCAAGCTTGAGTAAGACACTTAATCCTCAGCCTTTTTCTAATCAGAGAGGCTGAAATTCCAAAATCTTTCATCTATGAGCTTTAATTACAATTTTGCATTTTCGCACATTTGTACTACAAGAAATGCTATGACGTGCCTAAATAGACAAACTAAGTTAACAAATCTGATCTGGCTGAACTAACAAAGACTTTTGAAACACCAGTTTTCCATACTTTGTTATCTATCTCACATTCCCACAAAATTTACACAATTCCCAGCCAGATGAGAGAGGGCTTTAAACTCCAACTTTATTTGCTGACATTGTGTCTCCGCCCAGTGTGTGTTAACCTGCTGCACAGGTAATCAGTCACAATATATGAGTATGTAGGGCAGCCGGTTATGAACTCACACTCACACACACACACACACACACACACAAATGACATTTCATTACTCTCTTCTAAGTGGAAAAAAAGAATGCAATGATGTGCATGTATATATATATATATATATACCCAATTACCTTCAAATGAGATAGGCTGTGCATACACAAAGGTAAAGGTAAGAACAACACCAAATACACACCTAAAAGTAGACAACACTGACAAAAATGATCAGCACTGACATATAATAGAAATAATAGAAAATATGTGTTTAGAATTATATATATATATATATATATATATATATATATATATATATATATATATATATATATATATAATTCTAAACACATATTTTCTATTATACTTCATCAGTGCTGATCATTTTTGTCAGTGTTGTCTACTTTTAGGTGTGTATTTGGTGTTGTTCTTACCTTTACCTTTGTGTATGCACAGCCTATCTCATTTGAAGGTAATTGGGTTGGATGGGGCAACCCATTTGCACCCATTTGCACCGAGGCAACCTCTAATGTTGTGGCATGTGAGCATGGCTTGTCCAGCTGTTTTTATTGCAAATGAAGTTTCCACATGAATGGCCCACACTTGTAGTACCTACAATTTTAGAAGTCAAAATTTTCTGACATATATTATCAACAGTTACCAACTGCAGACCCATACTAGAAAGTTTACATAAGGATTGGTCATAACCAAAATATATTCAAACCTTGTAATAATGCATAATCTTGCATTGTTTTATTCTATGTTGCAACATAGGATTGGTCCAATAATTTTTCTGAGCAAAGTATTTGAATTGTGGTTTTACCATGTCATAACTAATTTGCATAAAATGGAGAAAACCTTTGATTTGCTTTGTTTGCTTGGAGTTAAACAACAGGGATAAGAACATATTGAGTAAGCGTGGAAATGATGCAGCCAAACATCAAGGAGGACACTAAACTACACAACAATGACCAAGCAAATACAAATCAGTAGTATTTAGTAGTATTTTATAACTTATAAATGCAACTGACAAGACCGACAAATTATGGAAAATGCAGTCAGTATATGTGTTGCACTGATGGAATGTCTCAGCATGGATGACTAGCTCCTTTAGTTATAAGCCTTATATTAAAAGAAGAAAAAAGAAATTAGAGACAGGCTGGGCTTTAAACAGTTAAATGCTGCCGTTTTTATTTTCATTTATAAGCTTCCAGAGGCGGAAGTGATTGAGCAGTATCCAGAGTCATAAAGTGTGGAAAAGAGCCAAATAAATCGAGGGTGTGAGACACGGCCAACCATTAACACTGAGTTTATCAACAACATGAGGAGAGACAGAAGTATGCTGGAGGTTATGGGTGATTATCATGAATAAATAGATAGACAAACAGATAGACAGAGAGACAGACAAACATATAGATATGCAGACAGACAAATAGATAGATAGATAGATAGACAGACAGACAAATAGATAGACAGATAGATAGATAGATAAAAGGCAGACAGACAAACTTATAGATTAACAGATAGACAGATAAATAACAGACAGACAGGCAGTTCTCTCTATTCCCTAGAAATATCAAATGGCATTCATGTGTACTTTGTTACTGCTAAGCACTAATCAATATCAATATCAATATCTGGATACTAATCTTTTGCGGTGCATTATGGGATTTCATGTGTAGTCTCAATATTCTCTGCTATGGTTTCAGACATCGCTACAAAATTGCAATAATTTCAAAAATGTTAATTATGTAGCGTATAGAGATTTGTCTTTTTTTTTTATTTACACCCATGGTCAACCTCTACAAAAATATGAATATAGTGCTTTCTATAAATACTATAAGCATAAAGGTTCACCTTATCCCCAGAGAATGGGGTAATATTTACAAATATATATACAGTATATAAAATCACAGCAATGGTGTAATAGTAGTAACAAAGACTGTATGTATGTACTGTAATACAGTTTCACTTTGCCTTATAGAACTGTATGATAATCAGACAGTTAACTGCTTGGTCACTTTGCAAATTTATTGCCTTTTTTGTGTATTTATGAGAAAAAGATAGAAAGATATTACTTTGATGCCAAAAAAAGAAATACTAAAAGTGAAGTTCAGACAATTGTAGTGTAATTGTCGTGTGTGTGTGTGTGAGTGTGTGTGAGACTGTGTGCGTGCACACACGCAAGCATGTTTGATTGTGTGTGTGTGTGTTTGTGTGTGTGTGTGTGTGTGTGTGTGTGTGTGTATGTGCGCGGGGGTTGGTGGGTGGGTGGGTTTTTACAAACAGTTTGTTCACCAAGGTGAAGAGATAAAAGGGGCAGATGGGGCAGTTTATTCATTACCCATCTAATCGAACACAGATGATCTACGGGAAAAGAAGCCTGTAATATCGATCTGAGCACAATTTAAGTTTAATTGAAATTTGGAAGTTTATAGTACTGACTGCACATTCACCTCACTTGACTGTACATTCTTTAGACCACACTACGTAACTGTGCCGTCTCACTGTCCTAGGCAGTCTATTCAGATTTTACTGCAATACTGTAATATTTAACTAATATTTTATTTAATGTTTATCTTATTTATTGTCTATCTGTTTTACTTCTCAGAGCTGATCAGTAAAACAATCTTTGATTGAAACCGTATTCCATATTCAGCGCTCCTCCTGATGTAAGGAAATAAAAAATAAGAGATGGATGGAATATTAACATTTTGTCATGAACAATTTTATTCCCACTGATTCTCTCTAAATATTCTGAACATTGTTTCTGTAAGAGAAATGGATGCATCCCTCACTAATGTGGTCTGTATTATTGTGCTACACTGTGCTCTCCAGTGAACTGTGAAGCATTTGGGACACAGCCAGTTAAAAATAACCCTGACTTCAGTTCAACAATAGAAATATGAATCGAAAAATGATTGCATATGTTAATTAGAGAAACATAGACAATCACATAAAGTTTTGTTGAAAAATATATTTGAAAAAATGATTTTTAGCCTAATTCCGCTTTTAGTAATGATGTAAAAAAAAGAACAGGCGGGGTAACTATGACTCTCTTCTCGCTCTCTCTGCTTATCAGCTCATGTCCTTGGCCCTGTAACACCTGTAGCAAAGTTATTAATTAACTAGCACTTCCTGCTGTTTCCAGACCTTACAGACACACACACACACACACACACACACACACACACACAGGGCTGCATGAAGGTGAGGCTCAACTCACACCACAGAGTTATCAATATAAAATGAGGAAGGGCTGTGTGTCACAAACTGCCGTTCTGATGAGGAATAATAACATGGTGTTATCGAATCTGTTTGTTACATCTCCACTATGTCATCATTTCTTCCAAATGCTGTTTCCACTGTTCTCACTGTGTCCTCTTGGATTTCCTCAGGGTTTTCCAGCTTCCTCCACCTACAAAAAAAAATATTTGGTGGATTGGCAGCTCTAAATTTCCCCTAGGGGTGAATTCATGTGTGCCTGAGACATCCTGAAATGGACTGGCATCCCGTCCAGGGTGGAGTCCTGCTTTGAGTCCAGTGTTATTCTCTGGATAGACCATAACCCTGACCATGATAAAGGTTTTAATGAAAATGAATGAATGAATCTTTATAGAACTATCATTTAAACGTCTTCATAGAATCTATCCAGCTAGCTGTGTAGATTCAGAAATGCAGTAACACAAGATGTATGTGTTAGGTTATGCATTAAATGAGCTGTGTTGATTGGAAGCTCCAGTTTCATTTTCACTAAGGCAGCCTTAAAACCAGTCTGCAACGCATTAAGTACTGCTATTGAGTCACACTCCTGCATTGCCCTCTGACGCTCTGGTCACAGGCTTTCAGCACTCTCTGCCAAAAGTGGGCCTTAAACTAAAGGTATAAGGTGGATATAGGCTACTAAGATCTTTGGCAAAAAGCGTAGTACTTCACTGACTAGAGCTTAGAACTTTATTGATCAGTTGCATTGCCACAAACAACTCTTTGGTTCCGTGCCTGCTGCCAGCTCTCTGTGTTCCAACACAGTTAAAGGTGATCACTCTTCTATTCGACTGATCATCTGAGTTTTCTGCCCCATTTCTGTTCAATGGAGAGTATTTTTTTCTTCTCAGTGGACTCTTCAAGTGATTAGTATATAGACTTGTGTATTTAAATTTAGTTAAAATGCATCTGCACTGCTCACCCCGCTACACACGACTTAAACAATAGACCATGTGTCTTGAGATACAGACAAAGTAGAGTGTGGTGAAATTAGTAATAAATCAAATATTAGAATTGCCATCACCCATGTGCATCAACACACTCAATACAATGGTGCAGATTTAACAAAAACAACAAGATAAACAAAAATCAACACATTAGAGTGCTATATTCAGCATCTTGAATCTACTTCCTTGACTACAATGGGAAAGAGAATGAGCGTGATGTAGTGGGGGCATTTTTATAGGCTACTCACACGGGGTGACAGTTACGAGGTGATGATTTTGCTATTGGCACTTACCAAGGAATTGAACAAAAGAGAATACGCCAAAGGAAACCAGGTGGTTGACAACAAAAGGATGTTTCCATCCTCATTTATTGCAACTTCTCTTTAGTGACACTGGGAATTTTTAAACTTTAGAGCCAGTTTGTGTCCTACACTGCTGTGCTAAGTAGTGCATCAAAATGGTACACTTTTTTGTAGTGTACTATTTAACTAGTGACACCTCGAACCACATACACTTTAGGGTATAGCCATGGAGAAACTGGAACACACTAGCTATATCATTCATTTATTCCAAACTCACTGCTTCAATATCTCTTAATCACATTGTGTTCTTATCCACACCAACACTTTTACACCTCAGACAGTAGGAAACACTTAACTGTGATTACGAAGTATGTGTTGAGTTCCATTCAAACATTACAAACAAATTCAACATTCACTTAAACCGCATGGATGGGAAACCACCTTTTACCAATGGCAGATTTTACCTCCAGCAATCCAATTCTCTACTGAGGCTCTACTGGGGTTTCTAAAGCTGCAATGAGGATTCTAGTACCACACCATGGATCCTAGAACTGCTCTATGGACCCTGAAACCACTCTAAGCATTCGAGAACTGCAATGTGGACTCTGCAGCCATGGGTTGGACAATGAGTCAGGCTTACACTGTATGGATTTTGTACGATTTCAACACATGCAAAATGTGTTAAATGTGACTAAATTGCTTGTGAATTGGATTTTAAATTGTGTGTGAATCACACAGTGTGAGAGGGTAAACAATGCTAGATAAATGCATTCCAGGACTACACTGAATGACTACTCTACAAACACAGTGTGGATTCTTCAACACAATGGTGTATCTAAAACTGTGTTGAAGATTCTAGAAACCCACTGAGGACTACCTGATTAATTAGGTAACTATTTAATCAGTTAATTACTAGTTTCTTTTGTGGACTTTCAGCTACTAAAGGGTATTTCATTTATATGTGACTTGTTTTTTGTTGTATATCCTCATGAAAGGCACAGTTATGTTACAGTTTTCACCATTACCTTCAACATATCATAAGATATTTCATAAGATCCTCGTTGGAGTTTCAATCTTTCCTTGGAAAGAGTTCTGCAGAGCTCTGCACTTTTGGGTTAGCACTAACAGCTATGACATTTGGTCTATGCCAGCTCCTCTAATCTATGTTCTGATGCAGTAAAAGACAATCACTCTTCATCCTCCATAGGACAGATTAGCCGAGTCTTCTGCCATTCCTATTCAGTGGAATTTCACACTTCTCCAAAATTGACATTTATCTATTTCTGGCAAATGAAAATTCATGTTAATAATAATTCATTTATTAATGTGGCCATAAAGCACATAATTTTGGTAGCACATCTCTTGTTTTATACAAAACTGTTCTCTTTAAAGGCATGGTACAGTGGTGCAGCAGGTAGCGTTGCCACCTCACGACTTCAGGGTCTCCAGTTTGAGCCTGAGCTTACTTTACTGTCTGTAAGGAGTTTCTATTTATGCTCTCTGTTTCACCAGTTTCCTCCGACCTCTCAAAAAAATATGCCAGTTGGTGGACTGGCTACCCTAAAATGCCCCTAGGAGTGAATGAATGTGCGAATGTGTTTGTGGGTATGTGTGTGTGTGTGTGTGTGACATGGTGCCCTGCAATGGACTGGAGCCCCATCCAGCATGTAAGCCCACCTTGCACCCAATGTTCCTGGGACAGCCTCCAGACTTACCACCCTGACCAGGATAAAGCGGTTACTGAAAATGAATGAATAAATGTTCTCTTTAAAAGACATCTCTGAAGTAAAAAAAAACACTTTAATTTTACTTCTGTATATTGTGTTCTCCACTGTCCATTATAAAGAATAGATGATTTTCCATGCTTAATTTTGTATGATAATGTTCATAGCTATCATTTGATGCTTCAGTAGTGGACAGGGGCACACACTGTAGTAGTGGTACAGAGCTGAATTTGCAGAAGTGAATTGATCCAAGGGTAATGTGTGATACCAGGCAGAGTCAAACAAGGGCTAATTCATATTCAAAAATAAGAGAAACAGGTGAGGGTCAAAACCAAGTACAATGGGACACAGAACTTGGAACGCAACGCTTGGATTTAACAACAATAAATGCATGATAAGATTTTGCAATAACACAAAGAACCAGCAGGATATACATAGACAATCTAATCAAGCCCTAACATGAAACGGGCGAACACAATCAAGTAACGAACCAATGACAGAACAGGGCGGAGAGAGGACTAGTACACTAGAACCATAACACAAAAGAAGTTACCACGGATATTCATTATTAAGTAAACAATATGTGCCATTAGATTGCTGCTTTACACTCCCCTGTAAGCATCCATCAGTCAGAGATAATATCAGTCTACAAAAAAGGGCACTTAAAACTTTTAGATGGAATTTGGTCACCTAACCAAAATTTCAACCATTGTGCTTTTGTGCCCTGGTGTCTTGGGAGAAAATAAACACATGACCTATAGTAATTAATGAGGCTAACAATTCTACATTTAGGTCTTTACATGATGCAAGCTGCCTAAGGTGAAACCACAGTCACCACACTATAAATATGAAAGCTGTATGTGTGGGAGTGTTTAGGTCAGGTGGGGCATTTATACATTTCCAGTGGGTGGGGTGTTTCTACGTCACTTTGTGCAGCTCATTTCGTATTTCACATATTTCTTGGCTAGTAAATACAATGACAAGTATGCGTGCACTGGCAAGGAAAATACACTTTTGTTTTATTGGATTCTTTCAAATAGGCTTTTTAAATAAACTTGACTTGGATTTTCTACCTACACTTTTATATATGTATGTGTCTTTTAATTTTAGCTGGGTGGAGCTCAGACTTGGGCATTAGTCAGATCTCTACCTGCACACTCAGGTCTGACCAATCATTAATGTGGATGGTATGTTAGTGCGTCTTATCAGTTAAGGGACTGAATGTGTGTTATCAGCAAAAGGACTGAATGTGTGTTATCAGGGCGAAGTAGACCACACAAACACAGCAAGAGAGAAAGAAACCTGCATTCTTATTCAACCTGTGTTGACCTCAATGTTCTGAAAAACTTCCTTGAGGGAGCAAAAGAGATGTGAGAAGACAATGTCATTAAAAGAAAACAGAAAGAAAATGTCTGGTATCTCTAACAGCAAGCAGCAGTCTAGAACTACACTAAGAACACTAAGAACTCAGTACCACACTGAACAGTCCAGACCATTCTCCAAATACTAAGAATTATAGAACTAACACTTTAGCCTAACCACTCCCATTAGTGTAACTTCTTCTACAAATTTGTATGTAAATAATAGTTACCCAACAGACTATAAAAAGGAATCAAACACAGTTTTAACAGTATATGCTTTTAAAAATGATGAACGAATGAATGAATGAATGAAAAGCAGACATGGCACCTAGACAGATTCAGGTCTGAACATAATAAAAGACACTTTTACATCATCTTATCCAACGCAATGTAAAATTTTAAGTCAATCAACTGACAGATTAAAATAACAGGAAGAGATGCTAGAAAACAAGACATGCTGAAAATAGTAATGAAAACTCACTCACAATGCACTTAGTTTAAAAAAACAACAACTGATTATTTATTGGTAGGATGTAGAGTTAAGACCTGATTCCACTGCTGCTCTGTTAAATGAGCACCTATAACCTATATAATTAGAATGCAATGAAATTACAGTAATTTTAAACTATGCACAGAATATTTCAGGCTTAGATCACTTAAGGGAAACTGCTTTGTTATATGAAGTACAGTTTTCAAAAGAAGAGCAGCATAAATGAATGAAAAGCAATTGTGGTCAGACTAGCAATCAAATAGAATTAGAAAGAAAAAGATAGAAAAATACAAATAATATATTCCACAGTTCCCGGAGATTGCAGTGTGATTGTATAATTGAATTGTCCGAGTCCAGATTTACCTAAGAGGAGTTTGGCAAGCATGTGTTCCTGTAATACTCCTTGCTATACCATGATTAATTTGAACTTGTAGTAAAGGTGTTGCTCAAATCGAATCAACAATCGAACCAATCATGATCTTCATCAGTCTGGATACACTATCCCTCTCCACCATCACTTCCAGAGATTTGGTGCCACGAACTCACTTATACCACTACAATATAACTACTTCAGATTTCCTAATCAAGATATACCACCAGGCCAATATATTGTAATACCCCTACTGGAAAAACCCTGTTATTAAGCTGTTATTTTTTTACAACAGATTTGTTATTACATGATGACTCAAATACACACACAGAGCATCCAGCATAGCGTTTCGTAAGCTGCGCTGATTTTATCACCAGCTCATTTAATTTTCATTTCCTCTGGAATAAAAAATTGAGCATGTCTGGTCTGAATGAACAGAACCATCTGCCAGTGAAGAGAGTAAATATGACTACAATACACTCCACCTGTGTCTCGCTCGCTCACTAAATCCCTCTATGTTTGAGTGGTAGGGTAGTGTGGTTTTGTGTGTGTGTGTGTGTGTGTGTGTAAAGAGCTATTTGACATCCAATGCCTTACTATCTATCTACCTGCCAAAATGCACAAATTAAGACCAACAGATGCTAATGCCATGGAGTGGTGAAAACTTTCATTCATTCATCTTCAGTAACCACTGTGACCCTGACCAGGTTAAGGTGCTTACTGAAGATGAATGAATGAAGTTTTTCAGTCTGTTGGTCTGAATTAGTGATTTTGATTGGTAGCTATATGTGTGAATGAATGTGTGTGTGTGTGTGTGTTCACATGGTGCCCTTGGATGGACTGGTGTCACATCCAGGGTGTATTTCTGCCTCATGCCCTGTGTTCCTGAGATCCAGAGCCTATCATGGGAACACTGATTATGAGCCTGGAATACATCCTGGATGGAATGCCAATTCATCCGAGAGCACCATGTACACACAAATCCACACACTCGTTCACACCTAGGGCTAATTTTAGCATAGCCAATCCACTACCTGGCATGTTTGTGGGAGGTGGAAGGAAACTGGACAACGTGGAGGAAACCCATGTAGTCGGAACATACAAAACTCCAGTCAGACAGTAACCGGGCCTTAGGATTGAACTGGGCACCTTGGAGCTGTGAGACAAAGCTACCAGATGTGCCACTGTGCCACCCTGTGGGAATCTTTTTGCCTTTAAGTAACCATTGATATCAGCATACAAGTTCACTTTTCCAAGAACTTAAAATGTGTCAAAACATATAGTAAATTAGGAACCTCGTTGGCTTCTTCACTGTATCCTGAGTGTAATTCAAAGTAGAAAGGAAGTAGAAAGGTTTCATAGCAGTACTCACTGGCTTTTCATTACACTCGTTAATATACATGCACTTTATTTCATAAGGAGTATGAAATAATAGGTCAAATTCCTGCCACATCTAGTGCAACAAATAACCATTTGAGATTAACTTCCTACATCCTATATAAGCATACTGAGTGGTAACTTGTGAATCAGTGAATTGTTCCCAGTGAAAAGCAGAACTCAGAAGAAAATCGAGCTAGTAGAGTTATCACTTGCCTTAAATTTAGCTAGCTTACCATGGTAATAACCTCTTTCACTCTACGAAAACAAATACAACTGGTATTCAGAACAATAAAGAAAATGTACACTACAAGACAGAGAGATTACTCATATGACCCCTTTGGTCAATGTCAAATACAATGTAATTAAATGTAATTTAAACTTTTCAAATGAGTTTGTTTGTTTATTTTACAACAGGTCGCTTATGTAATGATAGACAGAGAGACAGACAGGTTTTTCTCTACTCTCTCTCTCTCTCTCTGTCTCTCTCTGTCTCTCTCTCTCTTTCTCTCTCTCTCTCATTGTGCAGCAGGTTGACCCTCTCCGTCTTTTCTTTCCGTTGTTAATGAGTAACTGTGGGGCAGTCATGATGAAACGTTGACATTTCTCTCTGATTATTCATTCTTCCTTTGTTCCTGAAGCTAAAGTGTTTGCTTACGGCCTGGGCGGAGCGCAAGAGAGATGGAGACAGAGAGGCAGAGAGACAGAGGCTGGGGAAGTGGGAGGTGAGGGGTGGGAGTGGGGGTGTCTGATGTTTGTTGACAGTGTTTACTCAGCGTGGTGGGGTCCTAAAGTCTCAGATGACAAAATGGCACTCAACAGCATTTAAGATGCATTGAAACACACTGTTGTGAAGAGCATGTCAGTCCTGCCTACTTTTGAAACCACCCACACTGCTTACATGAAGGTCACGTTGTAAAGATCACATGGTTGTTATACACGTCAGATTGAAATGAATTTTTTTTTTGTTTTGTTTGTTTGTTAGAGCTAGCTAGCTAGCATTACAATGAGGGTCTGTCTTTAGAGAATGGTAATATAAAGCTAATAGCTAATACTTAGCTATTTGTGCTTAGCATAAAATAATGTATTAAATATAGTTAGCTGCCTAGTGTTACACACAGTACTTCAGGGGGATCAGCTTGGGGGGAAAAAGTCAAATTTAATCTGATACCACTGCAATGGTTCAGGCCAGTATCAGACAGATGCATTTTTAAAAAAAATATTCTTAGATAAATGTCATTAAATCATATTATGACCTTAGTGTTATGAGGTTGTATCTGGGTAAAGAGCCCATACACAGCCCAAAACAACAAGACCTTCATTTCAAGGTTATTTAAAATTTACATCATTATCAAAATCCTGAGACAGAAGTTTATTTCGTAATCTCAGATACCCTTTGGTTTCATAAAGTTGTGGCAGTTTCTGATTACGCAATTCCTTAATCTCAGTACGTGATTTTATTGTATAACTCAGTAAAGAAACACTGCTGATACATGCTTTATATGTTTTATATTGAATGTGTGAATCTATTCTGTAAGATTTAAAATATTTCACTTCTAATTCTATTTTTCTCCATGATGATTGTACAAGGATTGTATCTAACACATGCATAATTTTGTGAACTGAAATCTGATATTTATTTCATTATATTTTTAATGTAAGGCATATTATACAGTATATCACTGTAGCTGATACATTATACAGTATATTACATATTATAGTCAAGAGCAGCTATTCCATATTACTTTAACAAATTTGGTGTCACTCACACCATGCAGGTCTAAAGTACACAGCACAATCCCATATCAATTATACTGTATATACACTCATTGTTCACTTTATTAGGAACACCTGCACACCTGCACATTCATGCAATTATCCAATCATCCACTCATGTGAAAGAAGCACAATACATAAAATCATGCAGATACAGATCAAGAGCATCGGTTATTGTTCATGTCAAGCATCGGAATGGGGAAAAGTATGAGCAGAAAAGCATCTCAGAACACACAACACAACGAACCTTGAAGCGGATAGGCTACAACAACACAAAACCAGATTCTGCTCCTGTCAACCAAGAGCCGGAATCTGAGGCTACAGTGGGCACAGGCTCACAGAAACAATTCTTCAAGTGTCCAGTTGTGTGTTCTGAGTGTTTTTCTCCTCTCCATGGTTGTAAAATGTGGTTAGGGTCACTGTATCTCCCATGTCATCTCGAACCAGTATTCACCTCTTGCCCGATGCCAGTATTCACCTCTGGCCCCTCTCATCTACGGGGCATTTCCGCTCACTGAAATGCTGCTCAGTGGATGTTTTCTATTTTTTGCCCCATTCTGTGTAAACTCTAGTGAATGTTCTTTGTAAATAAAAAAAAAAATCCTAAGAGTTCAGCGATTCCTGAAATACTCAAGCCGTGACTGTCTGGTTTCAACAACCACGCCATGGTCAAAGTCACTGAGATCACATTTTCCCCATTCTGATGTTTGATGTGAAAATTAATTGAACCTCTTGACTTGTATCTGCCTTATTTTATACATTGCACTGCTGCCACTTGTTTGGCTGATTAGAAAATTTCATGAACGAGAAGGTATACAGGTGTTCCTAATAAGTGGACATATGAATGTATTAAACAAAAAAAAAAGATGACAACAGTCATAGATAAGTGTTTGCTTTTTTTCCCCTTACCTCTAAGTCACCTGACATTAGGGACCAGTTGGGTCACCAGGTATTTCTTGTGTATTGAGTCTGAACATTACTGAGGAAAATATGAAACTTTATTTCTCACATGCCTCCACATTTCCAAATTGCCCAATCTCCCTTTTACTTCATACTTCATCATACATAACAGCATATAAATATATCATTACTTTTGTCATGATGTGACAAAATGAAAGACAAAATAATGTGAAAAATATAAACAGAGAACACAACTGTCTATTGCTCTCTCTCTCACACTGGCTGGCAGCCACAACGAGCAGTACGATGTCAGTCAGCAACTCTATCTCTCTCACTCTATTTCACTCACTGTTTGCTATACCACCAAAGTGCTTGCAGTGGTAGCACCAAAATGCATTCATATCAAATAACGAAAATACTGACTCTGCATTGACATTTCCTTTAATTATATAGCCTGTTGCAAGTAAGATCATTGGCTGGGGCAGTGCCAGGGTCAGTGGACTCTAGGGCTTAAGCCCCGTAAGCCTGTTCCTGTGGGCCGCCCATGTTGAGCCAATTATCCCTAAAAATGCACCCTACTGACACAGCCACTAGAGTATTTTAAGTTAAAGAAGACTAAGTCTAGGTGTGACAGACCCAATACAGGGTTGACTGGGTTTTTAATTAAACCAGACCCATACTTTGCCAAAATCCATCACACACAGACACATACACACAGTCACACATAAAAACACACAGTCACAGTCACTTGCTCATGAGCTCTCACTGAATTCAGTCTCACTCAATCACTCTTTTAGTATATACAGTGTAGACTGTACAAAGAACTGTGTGTTAAGGAGAGAGAGAGAAATACAGAGTGAGAGACGCAAGAAAGAGAGAGAGAGAGAGAGAGAGAGAGAAGGACAGAATTGCTCCATAAATAAAATCTTTAATTCACAGAGCGGATGTTTTGCAGGAAACTGTGTGAGGATGTAGCATTCCCACTTTATCCCTCAATCCTCTGCTTCTCTGCTATAGAGAGTGTGTTAGTACAAGTATAGGCTGTGTCCCAAATAATAAGAACACGTTTCATAGAAGCGCTCTTATTAGATTTAATTTTATAACAGTTAAACACTAAATGTGTGATTTTATACCATTAACCATGGTGTACATTATTACACCATTACACCATTTTACACCACCAAATTAGCCAGTTAAACACAGGCTAACGAGGATATTTTTAGCATTAAAATTTAAAAGAAATTAGAATTAGAATGTTTGCCAAATTTGTTCTTCTGCGCCCATGACTATGACGGCCGAGGAGTATTGAAGGACAAATGTGGCTAAAGTTATCAGATATTACATACAAAATAGTAATGAGTCTGCTCTTTGTATGTGTGTGTGTGTATGTGTGTGTAATTCCCATAGGAAACCTGGGATGACCAGTTGAATCTTAAATATATATTTAACATACATTTTTGTGTGATGTACCTAAATAGCATTAATAGAATTCAATGCAATTTAATGAAATATGGGAATAAAACGACCTATTTATACAATAAAAACATGGATATAATGTATATTGGACAATGTAAACCAACTTGCTGGGTTAAATGAAGAACCCATCTACTAATTAGAAGGTTTTTGGTAATGGTAGTAACCATTTTTAAATGCATCCAGACTTTTTGACATGAAACAGCTTATACAGACACATTTTATGGGTACTTATAGTGCCTTGCACTTTGAACGTTCCTTGGTAATGAAAATTTTTAAAATCATCCAGAATTTCTGACTGTGAAACAGATTTAATACAGAGACAATTCTTTCGTGATGTCAAAGTTTCACTAACATGAAACTTTGCTGAATGATGATTTGTAGCGTCTGCTCCTGGAAGAACCATGCTCTGGGTAAGCAGTTTGTTGTTTCAACAAACATTAACTCTATACTATTAACTCTATGGCATTAACTCTAAAATATTGAGAAGGGCTAGACAAAGGTAAAGGAGGTGAATCACAAGTACACAAGTACAAGTACAGTTCCTGATGAAGAAACAGGTGGGGCAGAGCATCAGTATTAGTTATGGCAACTTAACAAAAAGGGAGAGCCAGAATGTAACGGAAGCATGCTGGCACCCTGGGACAACTGTATAGTGCCAATCCACCATTAAAAAACCTGGGACTGTTGTAGTTTTAATTATTCTAGGTACTGATAAAGAGCCTGCACATTTTAATTGAGACAGACATAGCTGTTCTTAATAGTGCCAACGTTTGCTCAGCTACTGTGGGATCATTCAGTGCTTAAGGGCACTAACAAAATTTTGCAATCAATGTGAAATTTCACCTTGGACAAGCAGGTCATCAAGATACACAGTGCAACAGTCCTACAGCAGTCTGTCCAGTACTCCGCAGCCCTAAAGGCAATGCTGTAAACTGTCCTAGGCTTTCCCTCAGTGTGAATGTTGGCTTCTTTTCTTGCATCAGGAGCAAAATTTATTTGCCAGTAGCAGCTGTGTAGGCCCAGGGACCTGAGCCACTTTAAGCTGATGAATCAGTCAAGTGTATCATCAATGCTAAGCAATGACTATGAATCAGACTTTGCAACTGTGTTGGGGTAGTGACATAAACACAAAACATCAATATTTTTTCACTAAAAGAACAGGCGCCATCCAGGGATTTTTTTGAAGGCTCAGTAATCCCAGCTGCTGCCGTTTTCTTCACTTTTTGCTCAGCTGCTTACTGCTATACTAGGGGAAGCCAGTTGGGCGAAGGTGAAGGGGTGATTCTGTGCTAGTGTCTATGAGATGCTGGATCAGCTCAGTATGGGTACAGCCTCCCTCTGTTGCTGCAAAGACATCAGTCGAGGCTTGAGCAAACTTGGACACAGTCAAGAGATTCAGTATATTCCAATGTTCAAAATAGCGTATATGACCTATGTTCACTTACTTGTGTGCCTGTGATGGGGCAACAGTTTGGGCCATTGTGAACATTCATAGAACTTTCGTCAAGTGAAGAGAATTATGGGATTTTAGAGAAAGACGCACACAAACTTAGCCTTAATTTTAACCAAAATAAGGGAGCTGATGTTCAGTTCAGTATTTCCATTCCCACCTGTGCACACAAACCTGCCATCATGAGGAACCCCAAGCAGCGGAATGGACTCTCGGGCTTCGTTTCCACCATGATTGTTTATATTGATCAGCACTGAGATGAAGAGATGACAGATTAGGGGATTTAAAATCAACAGTTGTATAGCTGTGAAGTCTTAAAAGCTGGCTTGGAGCTAGGAGACAGTTGAGACAGAACACTGTTAAGTAGTGCTGCACATTACAGGATGTTTCCTTAGGGTTTTCTGTTTGTTCACCTATTTATGTCCACGAGTGGGTACGAGTTTATTTTGTGTGTGTGTCTGTGTGTGTGTGTGTGTGTGTGTGTGTGTGTGTGTGTGTGAATGAGTAGCTGTTGTTTATTTGCCTTGGAAAGGTTGAACTCTCACCGTATCACTAATTCCGTCTCTCCAGCCACCGAGAGGAAAGAAGCCACTGTGTGTGAACAGAAAAAGCTTGTGTGCGTGCAGACACACACACTCACACACACGCAAAGGTGGGAACTCCACCCATGTGATGGAGGGGTCTGCATTCCTTTCATCATTTCATGGCTCTTTAACATGACTGTCTCACTTCCCTCCTTACTTGTTTCCTTAGTGATGTGTTAAATTTAAAGTGAATTTTTATTTATGTTTTTGTTCTTTTCAAATAAATAATTATGATATATGTATTTGAAGGTCTTTCCTCATTTATTTTAATAAAAAAAATGAATAACTTAATTTGTCATTAGCCCAGAGTTTCTCACATGTTTTTAAACTGAGATGAGGTCATCAGTATTGTAAATATGTACAGAAAAATGAACAGTATGAGTACAGTAATACTCTAAGAAGCTTACGTTTACATTTACAGCATTTAGTAGATGCTCTTAACCAGAGACACTTACAGAAGTACTTTGTAGTCCCTAAAACATATCTTCATGTTAGTTCAATAGGTTAGGGACTAATGGACCAAGAATACCGTAGAGCTGTTGCGGAGGTTAGTACAGCATTAAAAGAAAACACACAAGACGAGTGTGCACAAACATTTGCACACACATTCAGGCCTACACTCTAAAAAAAATGACTTAAAAACAACTAGTCCAGCTAGTAACCCAAATAACTTTGATATAGCACCTTTCTAACTTTTTTTTTTTTTTAACTTTGGGTGCTTTGGGTCTGTTTCTCTACCTAGTCTATTGGGTTAAAAATGAACCAACTGTTGAGTTACCTTGTGTATTATTATTATCATTATTATTATTATTATTATTATTATTATTATTATTGTTGTTGTTGTTGTTGTTGTTGTTATTATAGGCATAGAAATATCTTTGTTTTCAAATAATTAATATTCATTTGCATGCTGCAATCTGTAGTCACATGTGTGTAAATGTTAATTGACTGCATAGAGATTGCATCGAGCAGCATTCATGACTGCAGCGATGTCTTTACGAAATTTGTGTTTGTATCACAGATTTAGCTATAAAAGTTCCTATGAACTTATATGAGCTGTTTGTCCTCACAAACAGTGTAGCTAGTATGTAGCAAGCCTAATGTCACTGAGTGGTCTATTGTAAATAACAGCATGTCTTAACAGTTATTAACAGTGGCTAACAGAAAATATCTGCAACTGGCAATAACTGGATAATGCCTGTGATGTTATTTCAGTATATACACAACAGTATATTAAGGAATATGAAAATTAATATTAAAGAGGCGGACATTAATTACCTGAAATCAGCCAACAACACCAGATATATATAGCTAACTTTATTTTTAAGGAAAGCAGCAGGCTGGATATCAAATCAACAAGGCTCGTCCTTTTTTTCTTTGTACACCATGACCCAATTTGTGTTAAAACAGACCCTGAATTTCTCCCATAATCCCTTTCAGTTTCATTTTATATGAATCAGTTGAGTTTGAATTTGTAGTGGATTTGTATTTGTATTGGTTTAATGGCCTGCATGGGAAGTGTTATTTACATATTTTTGAAAAACATAGAATATCATTTTGGGGGAATGTCTACCACTTTTTTTCCTTTTTTGGAATCCACCTGGCCTTCATTTGAATAAGGTACACAGCTAATTTACGGGAAAAGGCCAAAGAAAACCAGCGCTCCCCCTTCATCCCACCATCCCTTCATCCATCTCTGCTTTTTTTCACAAACACTCCTCACGAAGGTTGCCATTTAGAAAGGTTTTTAATTTTTACTCTACACAGTTTCTGGCACCTACGGAACAGCCAGTGGGGAAGAAGGAGGCTAAATATAAAGTGGGGAAAAAGGTAGCTTTGTAGAGAGAGAAAGTCAAAGAGCTAGAGAGAAGGAGAACTTCTCGCTAGGAAGGGGCCAAGGGGCCAAAATTTTTTGCCCTCCATGAAAGAAAGGATTGTCCAGCCTCCTGTTGAGCCAGGAAAGTTAACCCAACTCTAGTTTAGCCCTATATGGCAGAAATGAGAGGATAGAGAAATACAGACAAACATAAAACTACTAAGTTCTAAGTTCTAATATTCTAATAATGTACATCAACTTGTCAAATAAGGATACTGATGTTTCTATTGAACCAGACACAAGAAGAGAGGTGAAAAGCATAGACAACAGAAATAGTGAATTTCTAAATAATATGCATCACTACTTGTGGAAAAAATCTTAAATCACACATGTGGAGATTTCAGAACACTTCCTGGAATGTGTGTTTAGAAAGCATTAGTGGAAAGAGAGAGAAGGCTAGAAAAGCTAGACATTTGTACCAAAAGATTTTAAATCTATTACTAATAAAGGAGATTCTCCCAAAGAAGATGCATACTGCCTTTAAGAATTGGACATGCATGAACAGGTGTGCTAATTATCGGATAAATCGCAATATTAAACACACCTGATTAAGTTATAGTAGACCCACAACACCTCATTATCCATACATTGTATTCAGGACTTTATAGCATTCTATTACAGGCAAACCTATAATCATAAAACTTAAATGAAGACGCTGGAAATTTCAGTTCACAAAGTTTCCACAGAAACAGAACAAAGTTATACAAATGACAAAATGTTTTCCCAAGGTTATGTAGTCTCCCTTCCATAGGAGGCTAAACAATTAGCTATGAATTTAACACTAGATAGCTAGCATAGCTTCTGAATAGTTTATCCCACAACTAGATGTTTGACAGATGAAATTAGAGTTAGGATTCTTTAATGACTGTATATTTGATTGTTACAGATTAATAAGCAAGTAATTAAAGGTTTTCCCATCCGTTTTCCTCTTTTACATTTAAAAACCTCAGTTTATTATCTCAAGAAAATAATGGTTTCCTTAATATCACTATAAAAATCAATCTGGAAATATAATAATGTTGAATGGTGTCTTTGAACTTCCGTAGTGTTAAAGAATGAACATTTAAAATCTCGCCAGTGTGTCATTTAGTTCATTACGTCAGTAAGATCACGACTGTAAAACAACAATACAACTTTAACGAGTTTCAAACTTAAGACAGAAGATTCGAGAGAGAGAGAGAGAGAGAGAGAGAGAGAGAGAGAGAGAGAGAGGATGAATTCAGATATATTGGGACAGTTTTTGAATTTCTACTTTGTCTAAGCCTTCTTGCCATTAAAAAAAGATATAACCCCAACACATGATACATTTCTGAGATCCTCAAGACTATCTACCTATGAAGAAAAAACATTTCTATTGTGTGTGTGTGTCGCGTGGGTGGGTGGATGGTTGTGTAGGTATGAGTGTGTGGGATTTAGCTATGAAATGAGAGGAAAGAGAGAGAAAAATAAACAGGCAGACAGGCAAATAAAACTTGCATTCTAAATAGCTTACATCATTACATTACGTCAGAAGACGATTACATCAAATTACATCATTACATCAAAGCAAAAAATCTTGTAAATATTGAGTTCCCAGAATGGAAATGACCCTCAAGATTATTTTTAGAGTGCAACATGGTAATGAGAAAGGATATGTATAGAAGGAGAACAAGTTAGAATCAGATATGATTTATGTGTTAAAATCAGATAATTGGTTATATGGCATACCACAGTTTTGACAACACAGACAATATTTTTTATCATGGGCGCTCACTCACTACTCAGCTTAGATACAAGTACAGCCTTTTTAAACAATTTGGTTGGTAGCTCTGTTGTGCCGTCTGAATGGGACACATCTGGTGAGTATACATACTCCCAAAAAATGCCACCCATACAAGTGGAACATACAGGCCAGAACATGAGTGGCCAGAATTTCGAAGAATGAAGTTTATATTCATTTTTTTAATATATCTTTTTTATCATAATTTAAAAATGTCACCTGAAACTGGTGGTCAGATAATAGTTGATGAGCAATCTCTACCATGAAATACCACACACTGTCAACAGATTTGCCTCAGGACATGTAATTATACAGTAATGCATCAACTAATAATTACTGATTACTGATACTTATTGATGGGGGCATGGTGGCTTAGTGGTTAGCATTGTTGCCTCGCACCTCCGGGGTTGGAGTTAAGTCCTGCCTCTGCCCTGTGTGCGTGGAGTTTACATGCTCTCCCCATGCCTCAGGGGAAGTCCAAAGACATGCGTTTTAGGCTGATTGGCATTTCCAAATTGTCTATAGTGTGTGAGTGTGTGTGCGATTGTGCCCTGAGATGGGTTGGCACCCCGTCCAGGGTGTCCCCCTCCTTGTGCCCCGAGTACCCTGGGATAGGCTCCAGGCTACTCCATGACCCTGTGTAGGATAATCAGTACAGAGAATAAACGGATGGATGGCTACTTATTGATTATTACTCATAATTATTGAACTTCCTTCGAACTTTTGTCCAGTGAACAAAATTATGTAAAGACGTGGTCAAATTAAGAAATCTTAGAAGACAGCTATCAATATGCTGCCTCCCAAATGGGACAGGATTTATTTAAACATGGATAAACATGCTACCTAAATGTGTCATATCATGTGCCCATATTAACACAATAAATCATGTGCTGAATATAGCAATATATAATCCTTTCTTATTATATACATATATACATTCTGTTGGGTCCATCTGTGATTTAATACTTTAGCATTAGGTATAAGGTAATATCCAAACACTTATTTGGTATAAAATGAACAGATAAACACTTCTCTGTTTATCTGTTTACTGTGGAGCTAGTATACCTCCATGCTTGAATCCTTGAAGTTTTTTGAAGGAAGTCTTGCCAAGAAATACACCTCTTCTTGCTCACCTTTCTCACTCGTCCTCTCGTCCCTCTCACTCTCTAAAAAATATCTCAGAAATGACTTTTATAGGTAAAGTATAATGAAATATAAAGTATAATGTAAATGAAATAGATTAAGTATAAGATGTGTATATGATCTATGTGTGTGTGTGTGTGTGTGTGTGTGTGTGTGTGTGTGTTTGTGTGTGTTTTAGCTCAGGGAGAGAGAAACAAACAGACAAACATACACTTACATTTTAAATAACTTACCTCATTTCTAAGAAATACTGCAAATATTGAGCTTACAGAATGACACTCAAGATTATTTTTAGAGGGCAATATGGCAAAGAGAGAGGAAATGGAGAGAAAGAGAGAAAGAGAGAGATTCCTGCTTAACTATTTGGAAGACATGCAACTTACTTCCTGGTACCTTCTCTCACTCTGTGATGAAATATGTTTAAGGAGTAGTTTACAGTAAAGTTTGATGAATCTTTTGATTGTTGATCAAAGTCGTTGGTGGGAATTTATTATTCCAGATGTCAGCATTGGGATATTTATTCTGGATGCTGGTACGCATCACATTTTTTTATTTACTCTGTTAGAGCTCGTAAACATCTATTGCTCAAAGACATCTTGTATGTAGGCTTCTCAATGAAATCAGGCCAAAAAATAATAATAATAATAAATAAAAATCTCTACCATCTACCATTGCCAGATCAAGATGTGTTAAGTTGGTTCCTGTTTCTTTTTCCCCCCTAAACATTTCTTTTTGTTTTTCACTTGAATTTTGCTTTATATCCACTGTACTGTACTGTATAGTTGCAGAATAAGTGCACATTATACTAGCTATGTATTGCTATATATTGCTCATCTACACAAGTCTAGAGAGGCCATCAGTATTAGTATTATTTTTTTTCATAATATTGAGAATACTAATGAAGATCATGAATGTTAAGGCTTTTGGATGCAAGAGAGGGTGCCTATATAAGTGTCTGAATTTAAATATTTGACCAAAATATTTGTTTGACTAAAATTGTTGTTAAAAAAACTCATTCCACTGATTTAGCCTGGTAATGGCTAATAAACCACCCAGAGATTTATGTTGGCTCCTTTAAATGAAAGCAGACTTGGACAACATGTCTAATTTCAATTTTAAGTCTTAATTTTGTTGCTTTCACCTCCTAAAGCTTCAAAAACATCAATCTAAGGAAGCATAAATCATTAATGAAGGGATAAAGGAATGCCAAAAACTGCCAAAAAAAGTGTGTTTGTTTCAAATAATAGTTACTATATATACCTCAGGTTGTTGTGTACCCATGGAAATACATAAAACAACTTGCCTAATTCTTATGGTTTTAGAACAATGACCCATCAAAAAAGTTGGTCCTATGGCACAATTTGCCCCAAGGTAGGGGTAAAATATCCATGGGGATGGGGTATATAGTGCCACAGTTAAATATTGATATAAAAAAAGACAAAATCAAACAATTTTGAGACAATTTTGAACTTTATTAATACCATCGATTTAACAAAGACGGAAACTCATACTTTTAAGCATGTTCGTGTCCTGTTGTTCAAGATGTTACTTAAATATCTTCAGTAAAGGTTACACTGTGTAGGCTATATCTTTGTGTGTTAGGTACAGAAAGAATGTATGTGTAAATGAGCTTTTGTGTATATGTACAGAATGTTTGCCCATCCATCCATTCTCTGTACTGTTTATCCTACACAGGGTCATGGGGAGCCTGGAGCCTATCCCAGGGGACTCAGGGCACAAGGAGGGGGACACCCAGGACGGGGAGCCAACCCATCACAGGGCACAATCGCACACACACTCACACCCTCATTCACTCACTACAGACAATTTAGAGATGCCAATCAGCCTACATCGCATGTCTTTGGACTGGGGGAAGAAAACCAGAGTGCCCGGAGGAAACCCCCAAAGCACAGGGAGAACATGGAAACTCCATGCACAGAGGCTGGAGGCGGGAATCGAACCCCCAACCATGGAGGTAACCATTGCTAACCACTAAGCATGTTCGTGTGTGGCGTAAACTTAACATTAGACAACAATTAGGTATGTATTACTTTAACATTGTAACACTTGTAACAGTGATCAAACATTAACATTAACTTTCTGCTCTTTTTAGATCATCCAAGGAAGCTGAGCATCTATTTGTCTTTCTTTTGTACTGCCTTGCCATATTGATCTTATCTGTAAACAACTTAAAACAACTTAAATACACTCTGTACATATGTAGCCTGTTTGAACTTTTGGGGGTAAATTGAGCCATTGACTCAACTTGCCCCAACATCACTGGCACATTTTACCCCCCAACCTCCATTTTGATAGAACTGTTTCACACAGTGGCTCAGATCCACAATTATGCTAAGTTTATGACCATGGTTTGTACCTTACACTGACTTAAATTAACATGCAATAATGTCCAAAACTGATCTATTTTAATTAAGATAACATTATCTTAATCAAGACTGATAACATTAGTAACATGATTAATTCACGTGGCATGACAAAATCTTTTTTTTTTTTTTACTCTAGTTTGCTTACAACTCTTTCCATGGGCTTAGGTCCAAGAGGGATTGAGTAATGTGAACCATACTTCCTTAATTTGTGGTCACATGATTACTTTTGTTTATGGTTAACTAGATACCGGGGGTGGATCATTTTACCTACAGGCTCAAGATACCCCGTTCTACCCTACACATGCATAAGGCTAACCAGGAGTCTATAGGGCAAATACTGAGTTAACGTATGGTTATCATAATCACTGTAATTATGGTCTTCTAATTGGGAAAATGTTCACATTGACTTCTGAGTCGTAATTTTGGAAGTATACCGATTGCACTGATTACTCCCACCAAAAAAGTGCAGCAACTTGAATTGCTTTCAATATAGTTACAAACATGAACATTGTTAAATACAAATCTTAGGTAAAATTTTAGTTTATGATGGATTATTTATTATTTATCAATTATGTACAATAAATTGTATCACTAATTTCAGAACTGTTATGGTATGAAAATGTATATGGTAAACACAGCTATATCCTAATATTAGCTAACATTAGACAATAGCGATTAGTGAAAAAAATATTAAATGACAATGCATTTTGTGTATGTGTGTGTGTGTGTGTCTGTGTGTGTGTGTGTGTTTACATTATGGTATATATGTGTGAATCTATAGGATGAATCAATGAGCCAATGAACATGTGTTTGCTTTGAAAAGATAACAAGATAATGAATATTAGAAGTGAATGTGTGAGAGGGTCATAAAAGTGTGTGTGTGTGCGTGATGAACTCGATGATTTGTCTCACACCTTCAAGCACTGCAGCTACTGAATGATTGCCTTTCACGCCTCATTCCGTCTCGCTTTCACATATGAGTTGTTTGTGTATTGATTGCTATAAAGTATAAGAAAGGGCCCTAATCCTATTACTGCTAAGAAGTGAAAATGAAATTGATGTAAAAGTGTAAAAGTGAGTCTCCCCTTGATGTTGGTCTTACAGCAAGGCCCTTGATGACCCCATCAACTTACAAGCAAGTGTCAGAATGCAGGCTAGCCTAGAACCCTAGCTAGCCATCTGAGTTATGTAGATAATATTTAGCTTTTGGTGTAACATCAGCTTATTTCATTCATTATTTATTTAATACTTTATTTTATAGTGTGATTAGCAACAATAATTACCAGACTATTTAGCTATGTATATTTGGCTACTGTAGTTACAATGCCTTGCTGTAATGCCAGCTCACTGTATTTAATACCTATTAGCTATTTAGGAATTGATTTTTACTTAACATACTCCAAAGACAGCCTTATTCTAATGCTAGCCTGCTCATTTCATAGCAAACTAGATGTCTTTGTCCGGGTGTAGAGTTGTTCAGTAAACATAGACATTCTTAGGAATTGTCTGATATTGTTATCTGCAGAAATGAACAAAAGGATATCACAGAGCTAAATATAGCAGTAGTGATCACCTTGAAGCTGGAATCACTTTTTTTCTCAGCACATGGTTTGGCATTAGAGTTTGAAAGCAGATATTATAACTGACTCAGATGATGAAATAGTTCCTGTTTGATTTTTATTTATTTTTTTTTAAATAAACACTTATTCTGCTATTTTATGAGACAATTTGTTTAACAAGTGGTACTGTATGTTGGAGTCTATACGCTTCCATTAGAGCCATTAGTTTCAATGCTTAAGAGCAGTTGTTGGACACTAAACATGTCTTGGCTGATTGACTGTATTTGAGGTAAGAGTGAACTCAGACAGTATGATGAGTGAGCATAATGGGAGGAGCTTGTTACACAGAGAGAGCGTAGTGTGACATGTGATAATATCCGTCTCTGTCGTCTGAGCTGTGTACGTTCACACACTTGTGTGTTATCAGAAAGCCATAAAAAACCATATTTATGTTTATGTTATGACTGACTTCCTGTCTATTTCCTTGTCATGAACGTTACACTCTTTCTCACTGCATGATAGGCCATATATGTATATTTATACTTATGAAAATTGTTATATTGTAATTATGAAATTGTTATATTCTTCATGAATTGATTTTGATTATAGGCATAATGGATATGGATAAGTATGGATTGGAATGTGTGTGTGTGTGTGTTAAGTACTCTGGGTTATTGCATGTGTGCATGTGTCTGTGCGTTTGTGAGTGAGTGAGTGTGTGTGCGTGTGTGTGTGTGTGTGTGTGTGTGTGTGTGTGTGTGGGTGTGTGTTTGTGTGTGTGCTTTTTAAATCCTCCAGTAATTTTGACTACTTAGCAATGGCAATATATCTCAGCAATATATCTATGTAAAGCAATCGTTGGAGCTCATTTTGTTTGTGTGTGTGTGTGTGTGTGTGTGTGTGTGTCCAGAATAAAAAGACTGTGGCTCATACACACTTTGTTTACCCAGTGATCAAACACAGATCAATCTGCCTGTCTTTCTCTGTGAGGAAAATTTAATCATGTCGTATTTCTCTCTTTGCTAATCAGAGGCCGTGTTAGCCTCACCTACAGCACCGTCATGAGCAAAGTCCACGTCCTTATCTGTAACACACACACACACACACACACACTCGCATACACTTGGAAACCTGGCGAACACACTGAGCCAGTACACTCTGTCCTCCAAAACAGCTCACACACCTCATTGTGCATTAAAACAAAGAATGACTATATTGTAATAGCACTAATATTAAGTAAGTTCAGCTCTATTTAATAAAATGTATATACACTGGCATATGTTATTTTAATTAAACATTAAATCAATTGAGGGTTAAATATTAGAGTTAATTACGACAAAAAAAACAACAGAAGATCCAGACACAACTAGGCTATTTGTCACAATTGGCACCTAACATTTTGTTATTATTTTTAAAAAATGCACACACACACACACACACACACACACACAAAGAAACTTGTGCAATACTAAGAAGACAATGATGGTGGCAGTTTATTATACTACTGTAATAAATAGTGTAATGATGTCATAATGGCAATTTAGAAGAGACGTGTCTCTATCATCTGTACTATAAGATAAGCACACTATACAGTGTGCAGTGTTCAATTAGAGACACAGCCTTGAATGTTCATTGACTTCACAATGACCTCTCTCACAGCAGTCAGATGAAGCCAGTCAGCTCCTTATAGAATGGCAACACAACCCATATTTAAAAAAAAAAAAAAAAACATTCTCTCAAGTACATTACAATAGAATTTTACCAGAGAGGGCTTCATGTCAAAAATCCCCAAACCTTGAAATATAGGAAAAAATTTATAAATAAATAATGAATAAATAAATATAAATAAATAAATAAATAAATAAAGAAGATTTCCACGGCACTTTCATAATAAGACACACGAATATAAGTTAACAAATAAAGTTGTTTTTTTAAAGACATAACATTAAGGTTAAAAATAACGTTTAACTCTTTAAATGCAGTTTGTGCTGTGTAGTATTTGCCTTTCGATTAGCGTGAATTAATTAAAAAATTTAGTGGAAAAAAATGATCACAAGACAGCTGTGATCTCAAGATGGTGTGTTAATTAACAAACCAAAAAAAATAAATCAATTACTTTAACAATAATTATGTCAATTATTATTATTAATTATTCATCTGTTGTATGTGTCATATTCTCAAAGACGATCATTTTTTTAAAAGATGCCAGTCACATATTAGTCATTATGCCACAGTCAATTCTAAACACAAGACGGATGTAAAGCTCAGGTGAAACTCTCCCTCTCTCTCACATACACACATACACATACACACATACACACACACACACACACACACCTCAGATGTGTCATAACTTAAGAAACAGCCTGAGGCGTGAACGGGTGGCTTAAACGCTTTCTTTAAAACCCACTTGTGTAAACAGACCATGTTCCTCCTCCAGGATGCAGTGGAGGATATTTCACTCTTTTACATCTTCAGGGAAGGGTGTTCTTTTCTCCATCCCTATCCTTCTGACCTGATATTATCTGCACCACCTGTAAACAAACAGTCCTTTTCATCCGGGCCATGTCCTCTTACTGCACTACAACTGTAGCATTTATTACAAATCCCCCACATCAAAATAAACTACCTGTGCACGTCCTGGAGGAAACAAAAGCGAGAGAGAGCTAAAGAAAAAGAGCAAATACAAAGAGAAAGGGAGATAAGGAATGAGTTGAAAAACGAGGGAAAGAAAAAAGTAAGACAGAAATGTAGGCAAAGCAGAAAGAAGGAAATAGAAAGAAATATGTCCTTCTTTCTGTCTTTCCATATAACAGTCTAATAATGTGTCTACATTCCAGTATGTCTGACTACCAGTCTCTCTCTCTCTCTCTCTCCCTCTCTCTTTCTCTCTCATTCACCAAATTGCCCATGTTGAACTAAATGAACAGCAGCTGTGTGGCTAAAAATTTTAATATAATCAGATAAACATGCCACAAACCTGAAAATAAGAACGTTTAGGGCAGACAAAATTGGGTTGTAAAATGGAAAGTTCCTGTGGAGGCTGCAGAATCACACAGTGAGCTGTCAGTTATGTTTATTGCAAAATGAATTCAATTTGTTGTGTTACTGCACTACAGATATCCAGGTGGTAGCTAGTCAAGAACATAATGTATAGTGTGAAGGCATAGTGTGTGATTTGAGACACATTCAGTGTAACTTACAAGCTATGGATCACTAGTTAGCTAGCTTTATTAATCAAGATGGCAGTGAGTGATTGTGAGTAAACAAAACTAAATCCCAAATGATGGAAATGGGCTGAAAATCAGTATTCCAGCATGCTAATGATTTTACTCTTTTAGATTTCCCAGTCTATGTCCTCACATCTGTATTTGTAGGTCTTTTATTCTTTCTTCATGAAAAGACGTGTTTGTTTTCCAAGGTAACTGTGTTATGGTGCCGATAAGGCAACAGGTGAGAAGTGCCCGTCGTCTTTTTATGTTTCTTTGGAAACCCTATCAGTGTAATGGTGGTCTTATCAACTTTAACAGCAAAACACCACTGTGCTCAACATAGAGAAATGACCACTACAGTTCATATCTAGTTAAATAGCCGTATAAGCCTTCTTAACCAACTATTCTAACAAGAATTCTTCATAATAGTTAGTTTATGATCAAGTGTGCATAGAATGTTAATCTTGGTGGCCAAATGACTATCATAATTCACTCATAATCTAACGATGACAAACGACAGTAAAGAGAGTGGCCTGCTGATCTGGCATCAAAGATACTGTTCCATTGGCTGAAATCACCCATATGGTTACAGACACTACTTACACAAACGCACATGGCATAACACAACTGTTATACCCATGTGCCAAACGGAAATTCGCTGAAAGATAGCCAGATAGGTAGCTAGGACCCATAGGTAACAAGCTCAATATACACTGGGACTGTCTTAACCTTGACATTATAAAGAGGACCTGTTCATCAGATATTTAAAAGGAAGGAAGAATAAAGTGTCCTCAAAACATTCCAGGAGACTTGCTCGGTTAAATAAGCAGAAGGAATAAAGCAGTAAGTGTTAGTCTGCTGTCTAAAGGTCAGCTAATAGTTTAAAATGGTCACATAATGATGAAGCCAGATGGAGTGGCACAGATGGAGATGGACAGAGAGATAGATGTAGTGCGGTCCAAAAGTCTGAGACAACACTGAAATTCTATTGTTGTTGTTTTTTCATTTATAACTGAAAAGTTTTAAAGAGATAATTAAAAGCAAATTTGTGTCATTGTGACATTTGCAATTCCTTTGTACAAAAGGTTAGATATTCCTTGAGATTTATCACTTCCACTGAAGAAGGTGTTCAGATGACACACTCATGGTTTTGATCCAACATGAATCATCAGGTTTTACACAAACTTGTGGAGTACACGCCAGCGTGAGTGCATACTGTCCTTAAAGCAAAAGGGCGACATACCAAATATGAAGAAATTTTCAAATTCATGTAAATATTCTATAAAGTTTTGTTTGTAATTATTATTTGTAATTAAACATTTTGTATTACATTTGCAAAACTTGCAAAATAGAAGCATTTTCTTTAGTCTTTTCTTTAGACTTTAGGACCCCACTGTATATATGTGTACACATATATATAAAGAGAGAGAGAGAGAGAGAGTCTTTACCACAATGCCACTAGAAATCAGCAAATACATACATCCACATGCACATAATTTCATTATTTGAATTGGGGTGTGGTGGAATACACCCTGGATGGGATGCCAGTCCATCTCTGAGCACCATGCACACACACATTCACACACTCATTCACACATAGGGGCAATTTTATCTTAGCCAATCCACCTACTGTGCATGTTTTAGTGAGAACCCACAGGAAACCCACACAAACACAGTGAGAAAGCACAGAAACTCCACACTGGCAGAAACCTAAGCATTTATTGAATCATTCAGGCAAATTAAGTAGCTGCTAATTTATTAGGATTGTTATGGTGTGTAATTTGCAGGATTGTTATTAAATTAATGCAAAGCAAATGAAGAATCTTAGGACCTGCAGTTATTTAAATTTTTCGATATTAATTTTTGGTTCCAGTAACATCTGAGCAAACTGTTGTAGCCAGTACAGAGTTACTGATTTGCAACAGTACAACTGCAGAGAATGATGTGAAATTCAGCATAAATCTCTATATTAATACTAAATAATAACAGACTACCTCGGGCAGTGGGTAGTGCTGCCACCTCACAGCTCTGGGTCCGCTGTTTTTCCCCATGTCTGCAATCTCACCTAATTATAACATGCTGGTAGGTGAATTGGCTACTCTGAAATTCCCTCTAGGTATGAATGAGTGTGTAAATGTGTGTGTGTGGTGCCTCATGCCCAATATTCCCAGTACTGGCTCCGGATCCACCACGCCCTGACCAGGATATAACAGTTACTGAAGATGAATGAATAGATCATCTCTTTCTGTGGAACACAAGCAATATTTTTTCATCACAATGAACAATAGAAATTTAGAAAAATATGATTATTGCTCCTAATCAGTACATAAAAACTGCTGTCTTTGCCATAAAATATTGATAACATTGGCTCCTTATTAACTTGTAGTTAACAACTATAGTATATTATATATTTACTCTACTAAATTAGACTTAGATTTATAGAGGTAAAACAGCCTCTATAAATTCCAACAGAAATGTCTATCAGAGCACACACCATCACATTGACTAACCAGTGAAGAATCAGGGAGGAAGGAAGATTCTCTCATAAGCAGTGCATGTTCTTAGCAGGTTTCTGTGTGTGCTGCATGTCATGTAACTGCTAATTATGTCAGACCATATCCATGTAACCATACATTTGCAGCCAATTTTGTCAGGTTATTAGAATGTTTCCAATGGGTCCCTGGAGGTCTAGCAGTTCGGCTTCAGCGCTCTCACCGCCATGGCCTGGGTTCGATTCCCGGCCAGGGAACCAACTCCAGCTACTGGGGTTGCACAAGACAGTGCACTTCCAGTGTCGGTCCCAAGCCCGGATAAAATTGGGGAGGATTGCATCAGGAAGGGAAGAAAAAAATTGTGCCTAGTCAAATATGCAGACCAAAGATCTGCTGTGGTGACCTTTAACAGAAGCAGCTGAAAGAAGAACAATTAGGATGTTTTCAATTTCCCAAATTAAATTAAATAATTAGTTGGCTAACCTACATAGCTGGTTATAGCTGGTTAAGAGAAACCATGAATGCCAGCAAAGTAACATGTGGGGAAATGGACTCACTTTGTTCACATGAAAATTAGAATTAAGCTGAAATAGTATCATTATCAGGATATTCCATTACATTTGTATATGTTTACTATGTCAGTTAATACCTTATACACCTGCACTACAGTATATGCTGCCTAGGGAATTTCACCTTTTGAAATTTTGTGCAAAACATGGGAGAAAAATGATATATCCAAATATTGCCATCTCAACACTCAGGTTTGACAGGTAAGTGATGAACTGCAGTATAATGAAGTTAACTAATGATAACAGAAGTCAATCAAGCCTGTCTGGTCTGGTGTCTAGTTCGTTTCTAGCCAAGGCAGGTAGCTAATATCATAGCATATCATTGACAGTGAGGCAAAGAGTGGGGTCTGAATGGCAAAAGATCCTTGTATCCTTAGTTATGGTAAAGGCATAAAGTTGCTTCTAGGCCATTTTAAGTCATCTCTTGTATTTCTTTAGACATATATCTACTATAAGTTTTAAACCTTAAAATCATAAATATATAAATGTGTATATGTCATACATTAAAGTTCTGTTTGAGTAGTTTTCTGATGGGTTACCTTAACCTTTTCTTGTGTCATTTCTTTTATTTATGACTTTTATATAATTATGAGTATAAGGGTGAATATAAACCACACTCGTGTGTGTATGCACACTCCCTGGGGTAACATAGAGATAAAAACTAATTCATTATGATTGCAGATTCTGAATGAGCTGTTTATTTGTACTTTAAACTTGGCACTCCTAATTTACGCTCAAGTTATGTGTAATCCAAAGTAAATTTACACACATACAAGGAGAGACATTTAATGGCATGTGAGTCCTGCCAGAGTGTAATAAGCATCTAAGGTGTCCATCTCAACCATATATTCTATAAAAAAAAACCAGAAGGAAAGAATTTAAGAATGCTTTAAAATGAGAAACATGAACTATATTTTCTCACCAGACCAACTGTTTAGTGGAGGCTATATTGGTCAATGCAAATGCATGGCTGAGAAATGAATGCAAAAGCTCACACTGATTATTCTTCCATTTATCGAAAGATCAGAAGGATTATCACTATTTAATTCTATATCCTATTTAACTTGGTTTTTCTTTTTTTTTTGTTTTTTTGTTTTTTTGTTGGAGAATCATAATATCATGGATTTTTCACATGATATTAGGTTGTGTTTGCCACTACCAGCATTAATATAATAGCAATTTTTAAAATATCATATCACGATAATATCGTGAGTGATAATAAAGGTAATCAAGGCTATTATTGTGATATAAAAAAGTATTTTAGGAAGTATTTAAAAGTATTTGTAAAGGCTAGACCTAAAAACATCTCAATCTTCTGCTAAATTTTAATATAGCAAGCACGCACAAGTTCAAATAAGAGCTTTATGTGTTCGCACGCTTCATAATAACTGGAATGACACACTATGCTGTAATCTCTACATCCCATAATAACCCGAACAGCGTATTTTGTATAACAGTACAATTTAATTTTTATTAGTTTGGCCATATCTGTATGTCAGAAGGATCTCAAGAACATTTCTTGCCAGTACATAATATGCATTAAACAGCAAGGTTATTATCGTTCAGAAATTTAATTACCATGTGACCTTGAAAAACTGCATGCATGCTGTTATAAGACTGCATCTGTTTCTCTGAGGAAACTGTGGTCCTTTTCACTCATATAAGAGTGCTAGTGTGTGTGTGTGTGTGTATGTGTGTGTGTAGCTAACTGAGTTTATTTAAGGAATTTAGCATGACTTTGCGCTTCTATCCGGTTTGAGGAAACTGATATTTAGTCAAATGGTATCATTTTGCTTGGAGGATATTTGCATCAAGAATTCCTAACACTCTCATTAAGATTGAATATGATCATATTCAATCTATTCAATATGAGCAACTATGTCGGTATTCACAAAATGACGTTTTAGAAAATGAATAGACTTGTTTTTTATGTTAATATTGCTTTATGACTGAATAAATATTCTAATTTATATGGGCTCAAATGTATTGTAACTTTAGGTGTGATGACAGCTAATATATAAATGAGCATTAAATACCTCGTCTAATATTTGTTACATAAGTATAATACGTGCGAAGGTGCAGGAGACTCAAACAATGGAGCAGTTGGTACAGTTGTTTTGTAATGTTAAAATGATGAAACCTGAATAAACTTAAAATAATCTCAGAAACTCAACGTAATTCCCCAAATTTTGTCTTTTAATAAGAAAAGAACATGACAAACACACCATATAACAACCTTTTGTACCAATATATATAATATATACACATATATTAATGCATTTCTCTTTGAGGACTGAAAGCAAAGAGTTTAAATAAACAATAACACAACAATAACACATTTCTGACCTGAAATGTATTTCCTCACTCCAAACCTTTTATTCTCACACAACAGGAAGGAAAAACTTGTTAAAAGTCTGGGATGATCAACAAGTGACACGTTAGCATGATATCATCAATTGGATTTGCCTCTTTTGTGTAAAATAAAGTAGTTACAAGGCTTTGTTGTAACAAATTGACTGTGAACCCCTCCCTTAAAAAGGGGGTCACTAGTGCAAAGTACTGTGTGTAAATGAACTTCACCGCTCTTTGCAAGCATGTGCTGATAATCAGTCATACGATATGATATTCAACAGGCACGACCTTGTACGCACTGACACTTAAAAAGATTTGTTTTCATAGATTGACAGAAGTCATTCCTATGGTTATGGTTATTTAGCTATTTGGCTTATATATAACTTGCTAGCTATGAAACTGTCTCCAACTGAGGAATATGTTCACAGTTGGGAGTTAGCATTTAGTTTACATTTTCTTTCCTGTTGGGATTAGCAGCTATATTAGTGTTGAAAAATCACAAGACATTGCTCACCATAGGTGCATCTAGCTACCAAATGTAACCTGACCTGACAGCCTGGATGTGTAATTTTTGCGAGCTGGCGTTAGTTAGTCAGCGATGTTAGTCACCTTGTTACATAAGATTATTTCAGTTAAAAGCCCAGCTGTGTTTGAGCTGAGCAGCTAGCGAGTAAATGAATATTACATGCACAGTTTGCTATGATGAAGCTGAAGACTAAATAGTGCATTACCTACAGCCATTTTTAAGGACAGTGGGCCTTGTTTATTAATTTTTTGTTAAAAAAATGTTTTCACAGGCCAAAGCGATCCAAACATTCCCCACCAGATTTTGTTTAATTTAATAAGCCTGATTTTCTTTATACTTACACATATATGTTGATAAATGCCAATAACCTGCAACGTACCAAGCACATTCATGGCACGGCAGATATATGTTTAGCGACGCCCACAAAATTCACAGAGATTTGAAAATGACAAATTGACAATTAAATGGTCTTGCGTAGTGTGCGTTAGATCTTCCACTAAAGCAGCTCAGCCACTGCAGCGCATTGACTAACATAGGCACAGACTACAGATTAATGCGTCCTCCTTTTAAAGGATAGCATTTATTTTGTGTTAATTGAATGCCTAGACTTATTTGAATTCATTTATGGATTTTTTTTAGTTTTCTTGCTAATATTTACTAATATGAAATTACACACATTCAGAAGTTTTTCACGAAATGTATGTGTAATTAAAAATATTTAAACCTGACTACATAATCCATGCATATAATTGCTGTAAGTTGCCAGTTATAAGATTTGAATCAAAGTTCACATTAGTGCCCCTTATACGTACATTTACAGAACCTCAGGAGCTCTCAAAGTTTTTTTGAACAATCTGGATTTTCTTGAATACCGCATTTGTTGTGTAAATGCTCCTACAAACAATTTACCAATAAATTAGCTCATATTCAGCTTAATAAATAAGGCCCATTATTGTGATAATATTACAAATTTGGATAAACAGACAGGTGATTACTGTGAAATTAAAATGTAATATCGGCACATGCCTAGCACTTTGTAACCATTACATCTTTGCTGTGGCACACAAATGATAACAGAACAATTTTTTTATTATTATTAAGACTGGGTTTAATTACTAGAAAAGGGCTTTGAGCCAAAACGTTTACCACAGTTTGTTTAAAAGCATAGACGTAAAAAATCTTGGCATATTTTTTTTAAAAAAAGTTTACACATGTAGCAATGCAACATTACACGTTTGCGCACTTTATGCTAACAGGAACGCCACGCTATGCTGTAACATGAGATTGTACTGTAGCAACATAGTTACTTCAACACACACACACACACACACAAACACATACACACACTCACGCAATATACAACCCATAATAATCCCAAAACACAAAAAAGAAAAATAAGATATATTAATTTCTTCTTCCCTTCATAAATAAATGGCTTTTCCCCTTTTGCCACAGACAGTGTATATACACATTTTGTGTTTGTATCTCATCCTCCTGTTTAGCAAAAGGCCCTGACATTAAAAAGGCCAAAGGTTCAACAAAATCGATTTGTGTGTAAGTTCATCAGTCTGGCCTATGTGCGGAGGTGTGTGTTATTGGTATATCAGTTTCTGTATGTTCACTCCAATTCAGTAAGGCTGTTACAGGTACAATTTGGACAAGAATGTAATGTACAGTTATCCCCTTACCACAAATGTAGTTGATCAGCCAAGACTTGTTTTAATGTTACTAACGGAGGTACCACTTTAGCACTCACCTTAATAGACCTTGTTTGGCTCAGTAACACCATTTGTACGTAAACATTTTAAAAACGAGACAGAATCATTCTGTATTAAAACACTAAATATACAAATAACTTGAACTATATAACTTCTAACATATAATTCCACCTTCAAACTATAGCCAATACCTCCCACCAGAGTCTGATGCTCATGTGGAGTGATATCAGTACTATGTGCTGAAGAAGAAAAAGAGACAACATGCAGTTTATATGCTGCTAAACCGGAGGCTATAAGCTTCCCTTAACTGTTAGCGTGGTTAGACCTGTAGCTCCAACGCAAAAATAAAGAAGCAAACATCAGACCCCAAACCTGTCTTGGCTGATTCACTACCTTTGACTAAGGGGTTTGATGAGTTTATAAAATCTCCTTTCACAAGTTGTCTTTACAGTTCAACTGGTGTGGAAGCTTAGAAAGGTTAAGTTTTGGGTGAGGGGCAGGGTAAGCACTTGTAGTTTTTTTTTTTTATATACAGACTGTTTTTATCGAATCCAATTCCTATTCATTCCTATGAATTTCAACAAATGTAGCCAGAGACAGAGAAATAAGTCCTGTTTCCGTTGTGTTAGAGGCCTGCTACCAATCATAGGTTTTCTTACAACTTGATTCGTCCAAAAAATCTATGAAAAACACCTCTCTAGGACGCATTAAGCACAGACCTGCTGTAGAGGGTCTGGTAATAGGCGCCTGAGTCGATGCTCGAGGGACCAGCGCTGTCATATATCTGTTTGGCAGCTACGGGTGAGGAAGCAGCGTAGCCGTTGTAGGCCATGACATGATCCTGATATGACTTGAGCTCCATTTTCTGCTCGTTAGACATGAGGTTGGTGATGGAAAACGGGTGGTTGAAGTTGTACTGCGGGTCCATGGACTTGAGTGGGTCATTCTGCAAATCCAGGTGATGATGCTGGATGGGATTGGCGAGCAGATGAGAAGTCGTGTTCATGCCCTCGGAGTGAAGGTGAGATCCGGAAGGAGGCATTGAGGATGGAATAGCGCTTTGAGATGGACCCTCAAGCGGTGCTAGACTCATTTGCTGCTCCTCAGATGCAGAGCCAGGATGGGAAACATCAGACTGGGCTGAATCGGCACCGTCAGATGAACCTGTAGCAGGGCTTCGCTCCTCCTGCACACCTTCGCTGTTTCCATGTTTAGAGTTCACACCATCCTGAGACTTCCCCCCGCCCTTCTTTCCTGGCTTGTCGTCGATTTTGAAGCGCTTCTGGCGCCTCAGGTAGCATCCATTCTCGAACATGTTGCCTGAGTTGGGATGCAGAGCCCAGTAAGAACCTTTCCCAGGTTTATCAGGTGACCGTGCGACTTTAACGAAGCAGTCATTGAAAGAGAGGGAGTGGCGGATTGAATTCTGCCAGCGCTGTTGGTTTTCACGATAGTATGGAAACAGATCCATGATCCACTGGTAGATCTCATTCAGAGTTAGCATCTTGTTGCTTGACTGTTGGATCGCCATAGTGATCAGCGAGATGTACGAGTATGGCGGCTTGGCATGGGTCAGAGAGCGGCGATATGGTTTGGGCACTTCCTTAGCACGGTTCAGTGCTGGTGGAGATGGGTAACTGAGTTGAGAGATCGGCTGGCTCATGCTCTGGTAGTGAGAAAGTGGAGCCAGGGATGAAGATGAAGGGCTCAACTGGGTTAATGAGCTCGTGTTTAAAGAGGTGCCCAGGTTCATGTGATTAGTTGCTCCTCCCATGGCGTTAAGACCCGGGTTTCCGTATCCCATGTTCATGCTGGTGCTCGAGCCTGCTGGGTTCAGGTTAATGTAATTGTTCAGGCTACTCACAGAATTCATGGCACTTGCAGAGGAATACATCTGGAGAAAAGAAGAATTACACTTTGGTTTAGTTGAACTGCAATTTTTTTCACTGGTGTAAAGTTTAAGGATCGTTTAATGAGACTTAAGAAAGCATGGAATACACTTCTATGGAATACAGTTACATTTCTTCTTCAGTTACACTTTCACTGTGTTGAATTATTACAGTAATGTGTTTCACTAAGTCTATGAATAAATACAGGGCACTCAGAAAGGTGTAGATTTGAAAAATATATATATACATATCTTTAAAAAAAATAAAGGTACTGCAATATAATTCCATATCCGTTTACTCTGGTAGATTATAAGGACAGTTTCATAATACTTTCCAAAGCCTGTTTATAGCCTTTATAGGATAGGCATATTTATATTTTGCTTATATCCTGCTTATATTTAATTATTCTTAACATTAGAAATGTGTAAAAACAGACATTCTGTTACTACTACACTTCAGCTGCAATGAATTATTATTATTATAAATATAATGTCTCTGGATCTCATATCTAAAAACACAGGAACGAATAAAAAATATCTGCTGCAACAGTTCAGTGCACATTCAGTTTCACTGCATTTTCCTTTGGATTGATCGTCCAAGCAGAATATAAATTTCAGATACCTTGAATTGCATGAGTGTGTTATTCAGATTTGGAATCATAGTTGCAAAAGCTATTTATATTTATATGACTTTATAGACAAAATACCAAAGATCATGGCGTATGAAAGCCTTTTATACATAGAGTGTATAAATAATTCCACTTATTTTGGTTGATTCATATTTAATTCATATTTAAACTAAGTGTCTAAAATAAACGTTCATTTTAAAAAGGTTTTGTTCTGTTACATAACTCTTTAATAATTATTATTTTGTGTTACTTTGGCAGGATAGAGTGCTTCATGAGATCACATGGACTACAACTATTAGACAAATTTTTATTTCATAAGCTACGAATTCTGAAATGAATATTCCTTACAGTAATTAATATTTCTCCTAAAATATTAAATGCAAACATAGAGATTGGTCAGTACAATCCGTTTAGGAATTATTTAAGTTTAAAACTCTGATTAATGATCCACATTCACTTCTGCTTTAAATTTGTAAATTCGATTTTTTTTTTTTTTTTCAAATATGACTCTTATAACTGGGTTTACTTCATCTATAAGGCAAATTTAAACTCCAGAATTTGATCAGCAGCTAGTTTTACATCAGATCATGTGTTCATGTAAATCCAGATGGGAATTTGTACTGTGTTTTTCAGACAATTCAAACTTGAGACGGGAAAATATAGCGCGGTTTTATTACAGTATTATTTTATAGATTTATTACGGTAATTTGGAACAACAAATCTGAATTAAAAGACTTTATTTTAACTCAGCTCGATACGTGTTCAGGCTGGGTTAGGTGCGCGCGCGACTTCATTTTAATAGCCTAATAAAAAAATGGTGATTGAATTATTATTATTATTATTATTATTATTATTATTATTATTATTGTTATTATAACTACTTATTATTAGTAGTATTGATATTAGCCAGTCTTCAGTTTGTGTGTGTGTGTGTGTGTGTGTGTGAGTGTGTGAGTGTGTGTGTGTGTGGGGTTAAGGTGTGTGTATTACCTCACTAGCCTCGCTGTAAAATCCGCTCCACTCCGGTATTTCATGACTTTCCATTTTCACGGAGCTCAACATCCCAAAAGAAAAAAAAAATAGATGGTAAAATTTCGTTTACAAATGTCTTGGATATCAAACAAACAAACAAACAAACAAACAAAGTCAGGATCCGATGCGATATTCAGGAGAAAATATCCAAAAAAAAAAAAAAAATCCAAATACCGCGAATTCCAATAATATCGTCTTAAAATACTGAGTTCTTCTGCTGTAACTGGGATTTTTGTATGTATTTATATCTCTGTCAGGCTCAGTGTCAGTTCATCCCTGAAAGGTTTAAGAGTAAATCCAGAAGAAGAAGGAGAAGAAGGAGAAGAAGAAGCAGAGGAGCAGCGCGTGCACCGAGCTGCCTCTCAG